>NW_025334076.1:152441-254528 GCF_014858855.1 Bufo gargarizans | reverse complement strand
TAGACTTTCATATATTTTAGATTCATTACACACAACTGAAGTAGTTCAAGCCTTTTATTGTTGTAATATTGATGATTTTGGCCACAGCTCATGAAAACCCAAATGTCCTATCTAAAAAAATTAGCATATTTCATCCGACCAATAAAAGAAAAGTGTTTTTAATACAAAAAAAGTCAACAATGATGTTCAGTTCTGCACTCAATACTTGGTCGGGAATCCTTTTGCAGAAATGACTGCTTCAATGCGGCGTGGCATGGAGGCAATCAGCCTGTGGCACTGCGGAGGTGTTATGGAGGCCAGGAGGCTTCAATGCGGCGTGGCATGGAGGCAATCAGCCTGTGGCACTGCTGAGGTGTTATGGAGGCCAGGAGGCTTCAATGCGGCGTGGCATGGAGGCAATCAGCCTGTGGCACTGCTGAGGTGTTATGGAGGCCCAGGATGCTTCAATGCGGCGTGGCATGGAGGCAATCAGCCTGTGGCACTGCTGAGGTGTTATGGAGGCCCAGGAGGCTTCAATGCGGCGTGGCATGGAGGCAATCAGCCTGTGGCACTGCTGAGGTGTTATGGAGGCCCAGGAGGCTTCAATGCGGCGTGGCATGGAGGCAATCAGCCTGTGGCACTGCTGAGGTGTTATGGAGGCCCAGGATGCTTCAATGCGGCGTGGCATGGAGGCAATCAGCCTGTGGCACTGCTGAGGTGTTATGGAGGCCCAGGAGGCTTCAATGCGGCGTGGCATGGAGGCAATCAGCCTGTGGCACTGCTGAGGTGTTATGGAGGCCCAGGATGCTTCAATGCGGCGTGGCATGGAGGCAATCAGCCTGTGGCACTGCTGAGGTGTTATGGAGGCCCAGGAGGCTTCAATGCGGCGTGGCATGGAGGCAATCAGCCTGTGGCACTGCTGAGGTGTTATGGAGGCCCAGGAGGCTTCAATGCGGCGTGGCATGGAGGCAATCAGCCTGTGGCACTGCTGAGGTGTTATGGAGGCCCAGGAGGCTTCAATGCGGCGTGGCATGGAGGCAATCAGCCTGTGGCACTGCTGAGGTGTTATGGAGGCCCAGGATGCTTCAATGCGGCGTGGCATGGAGGCAATCAGCCTGTGGCACTGCTGAGGTGTTATGGAGGCCCAGGAGGCTTCAATGCGGCGTGGCATGGAGGCAATCAGCCTGTGGCACTGCTGAGGTGTTATGGAGGCCCAGGATGCTTCAATGCGGCGTGGCATGGAGGCAATCAGCCTGTGGCACTGCTGAGGTGTTATGGAGGCCCAGGAGGCTTCAATGCGGCGTGGCATGGAGGCAATCAGCCTGTGGCACTGCTGAGGTGTTATGGAGGCCCAGGAGGCTTCAATGCGGCGTGGCATGGAGGCAATCAGCCTGTGGCACTGCTGAGGTGTTATGGAGGCCCAGGAGGCTTCAATGCGGCGTGGCATGGAGGCAATCAGCCTGTGGCACTGCTGAGGTGTTATGGAGGCCCAGGAGGCTTCAATGCGGCGTGGCATGGAGGCAATCAGCCTGTGGCACTGCTGAGGTGTTATGGAGGCCCAGGAGGCTTCAATGCGGCGTGGCATGGAGGCAATCAGCCTGTGGCACTGCTGAGGTGTTATGGAGGCCCAGGATGCTTCGATAGCGGCCTTAAGCTCATCCAGAGTGTTGGGTCTTGCGTCTCTCACTTTCTCTTCCCAATATCCCACAGATTCTCTATGGGGTTCAGGTCAGGAGAGTTGGCAGGCCAATTGAGCCCAGTAATACCATGGTCAGTAAACCAGTTACCAGTGGTGTTGGCGCTGTGAGCAGGTGCCAGGTCGTGCTGAAAAATGACATCTTCATCTCCATAAGCTTTTCAGCAGATGGAAGCATGAAGATGCTCCACAATCTCCTGATAGCGGCTGCAGTGACCCTGCCCTTGATAAAACAGTGGACCAACACCAGCAGCTGACATGGCACCCAGACCATCACTGACTGTGGGTAACTTGACACTGGACTTCAGGCATTTTGGGCATTTCCCTCTCCCCAGTCTCCTCCAGACTCTGGCACCTTGATTTCCGAATGACATGCAACAGTCCAGTGCTGCTTCTCTGTAGCCCAGGTCAGGCGCTTCTGCCGCTGTTTCTGGGGAATGCGGCACCTGTAGCCCATGTCCTGCACTCGCCTGTACACGGGGGCTCTGGATGTTTCTACTCCAGACTCAGTCCACTGCGTCCGCAGGTCCCCAAGTCTGGAATCGAAGGTCCTTCTCCACAATCTTCCTCAGGGTCCGGTCACCTCTTACCTCGTTGTGCAGCGTTTTCTGCCACACTTTTTCCTTCCCCAAGACTTCCCACTGAGGGGCCTTGATACAGCGCTCTGGGAACCCTATTCCTTCAGACATGTCTTTCTGTGTCTTACCCTCTTGCTTGAGGTGTCAATGATGTCCTTCTGGACAGCAGTCAGGTCGGCAGTCTGACCCATGATTGCGGTTTGGAGTAATGAACCGGCTGGGAGTTTTGTAAAAAGCCTCAGGAATCTTTTGCAGGTGTTTAGAGTAATTAGTTGATTCAGATGATTGGGGTTAATGGCTCGTTTAGAGAACCTTTTTCAGGATATGCTAATTTTTTTAGATAGGAATTTGGGTTTTCATGAGCTGTGGCCAAAATCATCATATTACAACAATAAAAGGCTTGAACTACTTCAGTTGTGTGTAATGAATCTAAAATATATGAAAGTCTAATGTTTATCAGCACATTACAGAAAATAAGGAACTTTATCACAATATGCTAATTTTTTTAGAAGGACCTGTATATATAGTGATATCCCCGCTCTATGTCCTGGTGATCTGGGTGTAAAACTGATCCCTATACTCTAGTGACCTCTCAACAGTAATGGATATACAGTGATATCACCACTCTATGTCCTGGTGATCTGGATGTATTACTGATCACTATACTCTAGTGACCTCTCATCAGTGATGTATATACAGTGATATCACCGCTCTGTGTCCTGGTGATCTGGGTGTAGTACTGATCCTATACTCTAGTGACCTCTCACTATGTATATACAGTGATATCACCGTCTTTATCTGGTGATCCGGGTGTAGTACATGCACTATCTCTAGTGACCTCTCACCAGTGATGTATATACAGTGATATCACCGCTCTGTGTCCTGGTGATCTGGGTGTAGTACTGATCACTATACTCTAGTGACCTCTCACCAGTGATGTGTATATATAGTGATATCCCTGCTCTATGTCCTGGTGATCTGGGTGTAGTACTGATCACTGTTCTCTAGTGACCTCTCACTAGTGATGTATATACAGTGATATCGCTGCACTGTGTCCTGGTGATCTGGGTGTAGTACTGATCCCTATACTCTAGTGACCTCTCACCAGTGATGTATATACAGTGATATCACCGCTCTGTGTCCTGGTGATCTGGGTGTAGTACTGATCACTGTTCTCTAGTGACCTCTCACCAGTGATGTATATACAGTGATATCACCGCTCTATGTCCTGGTGATCTGGGTGTAGTACTGATCCCTATACTCTAGTGACCTCTCACCAGTAATGTATATACAGTGATATCACCGCTCTGTCCTGGTGATCTGGGTGTAGTACTGATCACTATACTCTAGTGACCTCTCACCAGTGATGTATATACAGTGATATCACCGCTCTATGTCATGGTGATCTGGGTGTAGTACTGATCACTATACTCTAGTGACCTCTCACCAGTGATATATATACAGTGATATCACCGCTCTATGTCCTGGTGATCTGGGTGTAGTACTGATCCCTATACTCTAGTGACCTCTCACCAGTGATGTATATACAGTGATATCACCGCTCTATATCCTGGTGATCTGGTGTAGTACTGATCACTATACTCTAGTGACCTCTCACCAGTGATATATTATACAGTGATATCACCGCTCTATGTCCTGGTGATCTGGGTGTAGTACGATCCCTATACTCTAGTGACCTCTCACCAGGGATGTATATAAGTGATATCACCGCTCTATGTCCTGGTAGTCTGGGGTAGTACTGATCACTATACTCTAGTGACCTCTCACCAGTGATGTATATACAGTGATATCACCGCTCTATGTCCTGCTGATCTGGGTGTAGTACTGATCACTATACTCTAGTGACCTCTGATCAGTGATGTATATACAGTGATATCACTGCTCTATTTCCTGGTGATCTGGGTGTAGTACTGATCCCTATACTCTAGTGAACCTCTCACCAGTGATGTATATACAGTGATATCACCGCTCTGTGTCCTGGTGATCTGGGTGTAGTACTGATCACTGTTCTCTAGTGACCTCTCACCGTGATGTATATACAGTGATATCACCGCTCTATGTCCTGGTGATCTGGGTGTAGTACTGATCCCTATACTCTAGTGACCTCTCACCAGTGATATATATATACAGTGATATCACCGCTCTATTTCCTGGTGATCTGGGTGTAGTACTGATCCCTATACTCTAGTGACCTCTCACCAGTGATGTATATACAGTGATATCACCGCTCTATATAATGGTGATCCTGGTGTAGTACTGATAACTATACTCTAGTGATCTCTCACCAGTGATGTATATACAGTGATATCACCGCTCTATGTACTGGTGATCTGGGTGCAGTACTGATCACTATACTCTAGTGACCTCTCACCAGGGATAAATATACAGTGATATCACCGCTCTATATCAGGTGATCTGGTTGTAGTACTGATCACTATACTCTAGTGACCTCTCACCAGTGATATATATACAGTGATATCACCGCTCTATGTCCTGGTGATCTGGGTGTAGTACTGATCCCTATACTCTAGTGACCTCTCACCAGTGATGTTATACAGTGATATCCCGCTCTATAGTCCTGGTGATCTGGGTGTAGTGCTTGATCACTATTCTCTAGTGACCTCTCACCAGGGATGTATATACAGTGATATCACCGCTCTATTTCCTGGTGATCTGGGTGTAGTACTGATCCCTATACTCTAGTGACCTCTCACCAGTGATGTATATACAGTGATGTCACCGCTCTATATCCTGGTGATCTGGGTGTAGTACTGATCACTATACTCTAGTGACCTCTCACCAGTGATGTATATACAGTGATATCACTGCTCCATATCCTGGTGATCTGGGTGTAGTACTGATCCCTATACTCTAGAGACCTCTCACCAGTGATGTATATACAGTGATATCACCGCTCTATATCCTGGTGATCTGGGTGTAGTACTGATCCCTATACTCTAGTGACCTCTCACCAGTGATGTATATACAGTGATGTCACCGCTCTATGTCCTGCTGATCTGGGTGTAGTACTGATCACTATACTCTAGTGACATCTCACCAGTGATGTATATACAGTGATATCACCGCTCTATGTCCTGGTGATCTGGGTGTAGTACTGATCACTATACTCTAGAGACCTCTTACCAGTGATGTATATACAGTGATGTCACCGCTCCATATCCTGGTGATCTGGGTGTAGTACTGATCACTATACTCTAGTGACCTCTCACCGGTGATGTATATACAGTGATATCACCGCTCTATGTCCTGCTGATCTGGGTGTAGTACTGATCCCTATACTCTAGTGACATCTCACCAGGGATGTATATACAGTGATATCACCGCTCTATATCCTGGTGATCTGGGTGTAGTACTGATCACTATACTCTAGTGACCTCTCACCAGGGATGTATATACAGTGATATCACCGCTCTGTGTCCTGCTGATCTGGGTGTAGTACTGATCCCTATACTCTAGTGACCTCTCACCAGTGATGTATATACAGTGATATCACCGCTCTATATCCTGGTGATCTGGGTGTAGTACTGATCACTATACTCTAGTGACCTCTCACTAGTGATGTATATACAGTGATATCACCGCTCTGTGTCCTGCTGATCTGGGTGTAGTACTGATCCCTATACTCTAGTGACCTCTCACTAGTGATGTATATACAGTGATTTCACCGCTCTATGTCCTGGTGATCTGGGTGTAGTACTGATCACTATACTCTAGTGACCTCTCCCCCAGTGATTGTATATACAGTGATATCACCGCTCTGTGTCCTGCTGATCTGGGTGTAGTACTGATCCCTATACTCTAGTGACATCTCACCAGGGATGTATATACAGTGATATCACCGCTCTGTGTCCTGCTGATCTGGGTGTAGTACTGATCACTATACTCTAGTGACCTCTCACTAGTGATGTATATACAGTGATTTCACCGCTCTATGTCCTGGTGATCTGGGTGTAGTACTGATCACTATAGTCACCTCTCACCAGGGATGTATATACAGTGATTTCACCGCTCTATGTCCTGCTGATCTGGGTGTAGTACTGATCACTGCGCCGTGCACTGATGATACTCTTTTGTGTGTGCTGTGGTTTTCTCTGGTAGATGATGGTAGTTGTAGTTTCACCTGTGTAACTAGTTTTTGTCCTTTAAGAGTTAAAGTGTTGTTGGACAATGTAGACGCAGGGATTGGAGGTGACAGGATGGGGACCCCCTTAATGGTTGCAGCCAGACAGACTTTCCTTCCCGCAGATATTTATAGCGGGCGGCTGCGCTGCGCCCCCTCCCAGGAGAGGCGAGGAGGAAGAAGAGGACATTATAGGAGGACTTGTCTCCACAGTCTGGTCTCTATGGTCAGGGTCACTGGAGAGGTGACATAGCGTCCAGAGAGCGAGTGTACCCCACATATCAGCATACGCGGTGTAATAGTCTGCGTGTACCGTGTATTATACAGTGTAATAGTCTGCCTTATACCGTGTATTATACAGTGTAATAGTCTGCCGTGTACCGTGTATTATACAGTGTAATAGTCTGCCGTATACCGTGTATTATACAGTGTAATAGTCTGCCGTGTACCGTGTATTATACAGTTGTAATAGTCTGCGTATACCGTGTATTATACAGTGTAATATCCTGCGTATACCGTGTATTATACAGTGTAATAGTCTGCCGTATACCGTGTATTATACAGTGTAATATGTCTGCGTATACCGTGTATTTACAGTGTAATAGTCTGCCTTATACCGTGTATTACAGTGAATAGTCTGCCGGTACCGTGTATATACAGTGTAATAGTCTGCCGTATACCGTGTATTATACAGTGTAATAGTCTGCCGTGTACCGTGTATTATACAGTGTAATAGTCTGCCGTATACCGTGTATTATACAGTGTAATAGTCTGCCGTACCGTGTATTATACAGTGTAATAGTCTGCCGTATACCGTGTATTATACAGTGTAATAGTCTGCCGTATACCGTGTATTATACAGTGTAATAGTCTGCCGTATACCGTGTATTATACAGTGTAATAGTCTGCCGTATACGTTGTATTATACAGTGTAATAGTCTGCCGTGTACCGTGTATTATACAGTGTAATAGTCTGCCGTATACGTGTATTATACAGTGTAATAGTCTGCCGTATACCGTGTATTATACAGTGTAATAGTCTGCCGTATACCGTGTATTATACAGTGTAATAGTCTGCCGTATACCGTGTATTATACAGTGTAATAGTCTGCCGTATACCGTGTATTATACAGTGTAATAGTCTGCCGTATACCGTGTATTATACAGTGTAATAGTCTGCGTATACCGTGTATTATACAGTGTAATAGTCTGCCATACCGTGTATTATACAGTGTAATAGTCTGCCGTGTACCGTGTATTATACAGTGTAATAGTCTGCCGTATACCGTGTATTATACAGTGTAATAGTCTGCCGTATACCGTGTATTATACAGTGTAATAGTCTGCCGTATACCGTGTATTATACAGTGTAATAGTCTGCCGTATACCGTGTATTATACAGTGTAATAGTCTGCCGTGTACCGTGTATTATACAGTGTAATAGTCTGCCGTATACCGTGTATTATACAGTGTAATAGTCTGCGTATACTGTGTATTATACAGTGTAATAGTCTGCCGTATACCGTGTATTATACAGTGTAATAGTCTGCCGTATACCGTGTATTATACAGTGTAATAGTCTGCCGTATACCGTGTATTATACAGTGTAATAGTCTGCCGTATACCGTGTATTATACAGTGTAATAGTCTGCCGTATACCGTGTATTATACAGTGTAATAGTCTGCCGTATACGTGTATTATACAGTGTAATAGTCTGCCGTATACCGTGTTATACAGTGTAATAGTCTGCGTATACTGTGTATTATACAGTGTAATAGTCTGCCGTGTACTGTGTATTATACAGTGTAATAGTCTGCCGTATACCGTGTATTATACAGTGTAATAGTCTGCGTATACCGTGTATTATACAGTGTAATAGTCTGCCGTATACCGTGTATTATACAGTGTAATAGTCTGCCGTATACTGTGTATTATACAGTGTAATAGTCTGCCGTATACCGTGTATATACAGTGTAATAGTCTGCCGTATACCGTGATTATACAGTGTAATAGTCGCCGTATACCGTGTATTATACAGTGTAATAGTCTGCCGTATACCGTGTATTATACAGTGTAATAGTCTGCCGTAATGTGTATTATACAGTGTAATAGTCTGCCGTATACTGTGTATTATACAGTGAATAGTCTGCCGTACCGTGTATTATACAGTGTAATAGTCTGCCGTATACAGTGTAATAGTCTGCCGTACCGTGTATTATACAGTGTAATAGTCTGCCGTACGTGTATTTACAGTGTAATAGTCTGCCGTATACCGTGTATTATACAGTGTAATAGTCTGCCGTATACCGTGTATTATACAGTGTAATAGTCTGCCGTATACCGTGTATTATACAGTGTAATAGTCTGCCGTATACTGTGTATTATACAGTGTAATAGTCTGCCGTATACCGTGTATTATACAGTGTAATAGTCTGCCGTATACAGTGTAATAGTCTGCCGTATACCGTGTATTATACAGTGTAATAGTCTGCCGTATACCGTGTATTATACAGTGTAATAGTCTGCCGTATACCGTGTATTATACAGTGTAATAGTCTGCCGTATACCGTGTATTATACAGTGTAATAGTCTGCCGTATACCGTGTATTATACAGTGTAATAGTCTGCCGTATACCGTGTATTATACAGTGTAATAGTCTGCCGTATACTGTGTATTATACAGTGTAATAGTCTGCCGTATACTGTGTATTATACAGTGTAATAGTCTGCCGTATACCGTGTATTATACAGTGTAATAGTCTGCCGTATACTGTGTATTATACAGTGTAATAGTCTGCCGTATACGTGTATTATACAGTGTAATAGTCTGCCGTATACCGTGTATTATACAGTGTAATAGTCTGCCGTATACGTGTATTATACAGTGTAATAGTCTGCCGTATACCGTGTATTATACAGTGTAATAGTCTGCCGTATACCGTGTATTATACAGTGTATAGTCTGCCGTATACCGTGTATTATACAGTGTAATAGTCTGCCGTATACCGTGTATTATACAGTGTAATAGTCTGCCGTGTACTGTGTATTATACAGTGTAATAGTCTGCCGTATACCGTGTATTATACAGTGTAATAGTCTGCCGTATACCGTGTATTATACAGTGTAATAGTCTGCCGTATACCGTGTATTATACAGTGTAATAGTCTGCCGTATACCGTGTATTATACAGTGTAATAGTCTGCCGATACCGTGTATTATACAGTGTAATAGTCTGCCGTATACCGTGTATTATACAGTGTAATAGTCTGCCGTATACCGTGTATTATACAGTGTAATAGTCTGCCGTATACCGTGTATTATACAGTGTAATAGTCTCGTATACCGTGTATTATACAGTGTAATAGTCTGCCGTATACCGTGTATTATACAGTGTAATAGTCTGCCGTATACGTGTATTATACAGTGTAATAGTCTGCCGTATACTGTGTATTATACAGTGTAATAGTCTGCCGTACCGTGTATTATACAGTGTAATAGTCTGCCGTATACCGTGTATTTACAGTGTAATAGTCTGCCGTATACCGTGTATTATACAGTGTAATAGTCTGCCGTATACCGTGTATTATACAGTGTAATAGTCTGCCGTATACCGTGTATTATACAGTGTAATAGTCTGCCGTATACCGTGTATTATACAGTGTAATAGTCTGCGTATACCGTGTATTATACAGTGTAATAGTCTGCCGTATACCGTGTATTATACAGTGTAATAGTCTGCCGTATACCGTGTATTATACAGTGTAATAGTCTGCCGTATACCGTGTATTATACAGTGTAATAGTCTGCCGTATACGTGTATTATACAGTGTAATAGTCTGCCGTATACCGTGTATTATACAGTGTAATAGTCTGCGTATACCGTGTATTATACAGTGTAATAGTCTGCCGTATACCGTGTATTATACAGTGTAATAGTCTGCCGTATACTGTGTTATACAGTGTAATAGTCTGCGTATACGTGTATTATACAGTGTAATAGTCTGCCGTATACCGTGTATTATACAGTGTAATAGTCTGCGTATACCGTGTATTATACAGTGTAATAGTCTGCCGTATACCGTGTATTATACAGTGTAATAGTCTGTGTATACCCTGTTTTAGATAGTGTGAGTATGATAGTCTAAAACAGGGTATACACAGTTACATTATATACCCCCCATACCCTCACACACCGCTCCGTTACATTATACACCCTCCATACCCTCACACACGCTCCGTTACATTATATACCCCATACCCCACACACCGCTCCGTTACATTATACCTCCATACTCTCACACACCGCTCCGTTACATATACCCTCCATACCCTCACACACCGCTCCGTAATTATATGCCCCCATACCCTCACCACCGCTCCGTACATTATACACCCTCCATACCCTCACACACGCTCCGTACATTATATACCCTCCATACCCTCACACACCGCTCCGTTACATATATACCCCATACCCTCACACACCGCTCCGTTACATTATACACCCTCCATACCCTCACACACCGCTCCGTTACATTATACACCCTCCATACACACACCGTCCGTTACATTATATACCCTCCATACCTCACACACCGCTCCGTTACATATCACCCTCCATACCCTCACACAGCTCCGTTACATTATACACCCTCCATACTCTCACACACCGCTCCGTTACCATTATATACCCTCTATACCCTCACACACCGCTCCGTTACATTATATACCCCCCATACCCTCACACACCGCTCTGTTACATTATATACACCCCCCATACCCTCACACACCGCTCTGTTACATTATATACACCCCTCATACCCTCACACACCGCTCTGTACATTATATACACCCCTCATACCCTCACACACCGCTCTGTTACATTATATACCCCCCCATAGCCTCACGCACACGCTTCCGTTACATTATATACACCCTCCATACCCCTCACACACCGCTCTGTTACATATATACCCCCCCCATACCCTCAACACCGCTCCGTTACATTATACACCCTCCATACCCTTCACACACCGCTCTGTTACATTATATACACCCCCCATACCCTCACACACCGCTCTGTTACATTATATACACCCCTCATACCCTCACACACCGCTCTGTTACATTATATACCCCCCCATAGCCTCACGCACCGCTCCGTTACATTATATACACCCTCCATACCCTCACACACCGCTCTGTTACATTATATACCCCCCCATACCCTCACACACCGCTCCTTTACATTATATACCCCCCATACCTTCACACACCGCTCCGTTACATTATATACCCCCCATACCCTCACACACCGCTCCGTTACATTATACACCCCCCATACCCTCACACGCCGCTCCGTTACAATTATATACCCCCATTACCCTCACACACCGCTCTGTTCTTATATACCCCCATACCCTCACACACCGCTCCGTTACCTTATACACCCCCCATAGCCCTCACACACCGCGTCCGTTACATTATATACCCCCCCATACCCTCACACACCGCTCCGTTACATTATATGCCCCCCCTACCCTCACACACCGCTCCGTTCATATATACCCCATACCTCCACCACCGACCGCTCGTTACATTATACATCCTCCATCCCTCACACACCGCTCCGTTACAGTATATACACCCCCCATACCCTCACACACCGCTCCGTTACATTATATACACCCCATACCCTCACACACCGCCTCCGTTACATTATATACCCCCCATACCCTCACCACACGCTCCGTTACATTATACACCCCCATACCCTCACACACCGCTCCGTACATTATACACCCCTCCATACCCTCACACACCGCTCCGTCTACATTATATACCCCCCCATACCCTCACACACCGCTCCGTTACATTATATACCCCCCATACCCTCACACACCGCTCCGTTACATATATACCCCCCATGCCCTCACACACCGCTCCGTTACATTATATGCCCCCCCATACCCTCACACACCGCTCCGTTACATTATATACCCCCCCATACCCTCACACACCGCTCCGTTCCATTATATACCCCCCATACCCTCACACACCGCTCCGTTACATATATACCCCCCATGCCCTCACACACCGCTCCGTTACATTATATGCCCCCCCCATACCCTCACACACGCTACGTTACATTATATGCCCCCCCATACCCTCACAACCGCTCCGTTACATATATACCCCCCATACCCTCACACACCGCTCCGTTACACTATACACCCTCCATACCCTTACACACCGCTCCGTTACATTATACACCCCCCCCCCCCATACCCTCACACACCGCTCCGTTACATTATGCACCCCCCATACCCTCACACACCGATCCGTTACACTATACACCCTCCATACCCTTACACACCGCTCCGTTACATTATACACCCCCCCCATACCCTCACACACCCGCTCCGTTACATTATACACCCTCCATACCCTCACACACCGCTCCGTTACATTATATACCCCCCATACCCTCACACACTGCTCCATTACATTATATACACCCCATACCCTCACACACCGCTCCTTTACATGATACACCCCCCCATACCCTCACACACCGCTCCGTTACATTATACACCCTCCATCCCGCTCCGTTACATTATACACCCCCCATACCCTCAACACACCGCTCCGTTACATTATACACCCCCCATACCCTCAACACCGCTCCGTACATTATACACCCTCCATACCCTCACACACCGCTCCGTTACATTATATACCCCTCCATACCCTCACACACCGCTCCTTACATGATACACCCCCCATACCCTCACACACCGCTCCGTTACATTATACACCCTCCATCCCGCTCCGTTACATTATACACCCTCCATACCCTCACACACCGCTCCGTTACATGATACACCCTCCATACCCTCACACACCGCTCCGTTACATTATACACCCTCACACACCGCTCCGTTACATGATACACCCTCCATACCCTCACACACCGCTCCGTTACATTATACACCCTCCATCCCGATCGTTACATTATACACCCTCCATACCCTCACACACCGCTCCGTTACATTATACACCCTCCATACGCTCACACACCGCTCCGTTACATGATACACCCTCCATACCCTCACACACCGCTCCGTTACATTATACACCCTCCATCCCGCTCCGTTACATTATATACCCCCCATACCCTCACACACCGCTCCGTTACATTATACACCCTCCATACGCTCACACACCGCTCTGTTTACATTATACACCCTCCATACCCTCACACACTGCTCCGTTACATTATATACCCCCATACCACTCCGTTACATTATACACCCTCCATACCGCTCCGTTACATTATACACCCTCCATACCCTCACACACCGCTCCGTTACGCTATACACCCTCCATACCCTCACACACCGCTCCGTTACATTATGCACCCCTCATACCCCTCACACACCGCTCCGTACATTATACCCCCCCATACCCTCACACACCTCTCCGTTACATTATACACCCCTCATACCCTCACACACCGCTCCGCTACATTATACACCCCCCATACCCTCACACACCGCTCCGTTACATTATATACCCCCATACCCTCACACACCTCTCCGTTACATTATACACCCTCATACCCTCACACACCGCTCCGTTACATTATACACCCCCCATACCCTCACACACCACTCCGTTACATTATACACCCTCCATACCCTCACACACCGCTCCGTTACATTATACACCTCCATACCCTCACACACCGCTCCGTTACATTATACACCCCCCATACCCTCACACACCGCTCCGTTACATTATACACCCCCCATACCCTCACACACCGCTCCGTTACATTATACCCCCCATACCCTCACACACCGCTCCGTTACATTATACACCCTCCATACCCTCACACAACGCTCCGTTACATTATATACCCCCCCATACCCTCACACACCGCTCCGTTACATTATACCCCCATACCCTCACACACCGCTCCGTTACATTATACACCCTCCATACCCTCACACACCGCTCCGTTACATTATACACCCCCCATACCCTCACACACCGCTCCGTTACATTATACCCCCCATACCCTCACACACCGCTCCGTTACATTATATACCCCCATACCGCTCCGTTACATTATACACCCCCCATACCCTCACACACCGCTCTGTTACATTATACACCCTCCATACCCTCACACACCGCTCCGTTACATTATATACCCCCCATACCCTCCCACACCGCTCCGTTACATTATACACCCCATACCCTCACACACCGCTCCGTTACATTATATGCCCCCATACCCTCACACACCGCTCCGTTACATTATATGCCCCCCATACCCTCACACACCGCTCCGTTACATTATATGCCCCCCATACCCTCACACACCGCTCCGTTACATTATATACCCCCCATACCAATACACACCTCTCCGTTACATTATATACCCCCATACCGCTCCCTTACATTATACACCCTCCATACCCTCACACACCGCTCCGTTACATTATACACCCTCCATACCCTCACACACCGCTCCGTTACATTATATACCCCCATACCCTCACACACCGCTCCGTACATTATATACCCCCATACGCTCACACACCGCTCCGTTACATTATACCCCCCCATACCCTCACACACCGCTCCGTTACATTATATACCCCATACCCTCACACACCGCTCCGTTACATTATATACCCTCCATACCCTCACACACCTCTCCGTTACATTATATACCCCCATACCGCTCCCTTACATTATACACCTCCATACCCTCACACACCGCTCCCTTACATTATACACCCTCCATACCCTCACACACCAGCTCCGTTACATTATATACCCCCATACCCTACACCACCGCTCCGTTACATTATTATACCCCCATACGCTCACACACCGCTCCGTTACATTATACCCCCCATACCCTCACACACCGCTCCGTTACATTATATACCCCATACCCTCACACACCGCTCCGTTACATTATATACCCTCCATACCCTCACACACCTCTCCGTTACATTATACACCCTCCATACCCTCACACACCTCTCCGTTACATTATACACCCTCCATACCCTCACACACCGCTCCGTTACATTATAGACCCTCCATACCCTCACACACCTCTCCGTTACATTATATACCCTCACACACCGCTCCGTTACATTATATACCCTCCATACCCTCTCACACCGCTCCGTTACATTATATACCCCCCATACCCTCACACACCGCTCCGTTACATTATACACCCCCCATACCCTCACACACCGCTCCGTTACATTATATACCCCCCATACCAATACACACCTCTCCATTACATTATATACCCCCATACCGCTCCCTTACATTATACACCCTCCATACCCTCACACACCGCTCCGTTACATTATACACCCTCCATACCCTCACACACCTCTCCGTTACATTATACACCCTCCATACCCTCACACACCTCTCCGTTACATTATACACCCTCCATACCCTCACACACCGCTCCGTTACATTATACACCCTCCATACCCTCACACACCTCTCCGTTACATTATATACCCTCACACACCGCTCCGTTACATTATATACCCTCCATACCCTCTCACACCGCTCCGTTACATTATATACCCTCACACACCGCTCCGTTACATTATACACCCTCCATACCCTCACACACCGCTCCGTTACATTATACACCCTCCATACCCTCACACACCGCTCCGTTACATTATATACCCTCCATACCCTCACATACCGCTCCGTTACATTATACACCCCCATACCCTCACACACCGCTCCGTTACATTATACACCCCCCATACCCTCACACACCGCTCCGTTACATTATATACCCTCACACACCGCTCCGTTACATTATACACCCTCCATACCCTCACACACCGCTCCGTTACATTATACCCCCCATACCCTCACACACCGCTCCGTTACATTATACACCCTCCATACCCTCACACACCGCTCCGTTACATTATACACCCTCCATACCCTCACACACCTCTCCGTTACATTATACACCCTCCATACCCTCACACCGCTCCGTTACATTATATACCCTCACACACCGCTCCGTTACATTATACACCCTCCATACCCTCACACATCTCTGGCTGTTTGCCGCCATGTACACATCCACATCCCCTTCTTTACCATTGATTTGCTTCTGTCTCATTTTAGAGTGTCATCTCCTGTGTCCAGCCCTGTATATAGTGGGGGTCTCTGTGATGTATATATCAGAGATGAGACCCCTCTGCCCATGCTCCCAGCTGAGGCCTCGCTCCCAGGGGTGGGGGGGTGATTTGAGGGGTTGCGCTGGGGACACAGACTGCATTTGTCTTCTTCTGTCTCATTTGATCTCATATTTCCAGATTCTCTTAACATCATCCATCCGTCTTCCACAGGTAACGCTCCCTAATGTGTCTGGGGGATGGGGCGCGCTGACAGAGGGGTTTCACTAACTTAACTCCTCATGGTCCACAGTCCAAGCCGGCATCAGGCTGATCTCATTATCTCCATCATGGACAGAGAAGCCCCTCATAAGCAACACCGAGGTCTGTAATGAAAGCTGAAGATCATAGACATCTGTGTCTCCCATAAGTCCTTCTCCTGTAAAGCTCAGAACAGTGTCAGTTTCCCTGGCGCCATGTGTCCCTAGTGGTGGGTTTTTCCTGGGACATGAGTCTGCCACCTACCTGGGTGTACGTTTTGGGGGTGACACCTGTTTACGTTCTCGTCTCAATCATGTGATGAAAACATCACTATTGTGGATCTGATGTATGGAGGTCCACCATGTTTCCTTAATTGGTTAGACTCTGGGATGTAAGGGGCAGAGAATGTGTGAGGAGACACTGAAGTTACTGATACAATATATTGGAAGCAACAGAGGAGGATGTGAATAGTAGTACAACCACTGCAGTAGAGGAAATGTCAGCAGTTTCACTGACAGTAATGGTGGAAGTGGTCCTACTGTTCAGAATCAAGGGGAGGATGCAGAGGTAGGTGGCCATCCAGAGGATGATAAACACCAAGGCCTGGTGATAAGGAGGACCTTAGAGTGACCTGGTGCTGGTATTCCTGTAGTCTTGTGGAAGTACATTATATCACCAGAGATTAGGAGGACCTTAGTGTGACCCTGTGCTGGTTGTCCTGTGGACATACATCGTTTAACCACAGATAAGGAGGACCTTAGAGTGACCTGGTGCTGGTTTTCCTGTAGTCTTGTGGCAGTACATTATATCACCACAGATTAGGAGGACCTTAGAGTGACTTGTTGCTGGTTATCCTGTGGACGTACATTATATCACCAGAGATTAGGAGGACCTTAGAGTAACTTGTTGCTGGTTATCCTGTGGACGTACATTATATCACCAGAGATTAGGAGGACCTTAGAGTGACTTGGTGCTGGTTGTCCTGTGGACGTACATTATATCACCACAGATTAGGAGGACCTTAGAGTGACTTGGTGCTGGTTGTCTTGTGGCAGTACATTATATCACCACAGATTAGGAGGACCTTAGAGTGACTTGGTGCTGGTTGTCCTGTGGACGTACATTATATCACCACAGATTAGGAGGACCTTAGAGTGACTTGGTGCTGGTTGTCCTGTGGACGTACATTGAATCACCACAGATTAAGAGGACCTTAGTGTGACCCTGTGCTGGTTGTACTGTAGTCTTGTGGACGTATTATTGTGTCACCAAAGATTAGGAGGACCTTAGAGTGACCTTGCGCTGGTTGTCCTGCTGGCCGTACATTATGTCAACACAGATTAGGAGAACCTTAGAGTGACCCAGTACTAGTTGTCCTGTAGCCTTGTGGACATACATTGTGTCCCCACAGATTAGACCTTAGAGTGACCTGGTTCTGGTTAGTTTGGTGTTGGGGTGGTGCATCGCTTTGGATGAGAAACAGGAGTAGCCTGCAGCCTTGAGTTGTCTCTGACTCCCGCAGGATGCCACCAGTCACCTCAGCAGTCAGATCAACAACCATTCAGTACTTACCCTCCAGTCCACCCTGTCCAGGACATATACTCTTGACCAGTAAATCAACCACTATTTTCTACAGACCTCCAGTCCTCCCTGTCCAGGACAAATAATCTCCTCCAGGAATTCAACCACCATTCTCTACCGACATTCAGTGCACCCTTTTCAGAAAACATACTCTCCACCAGCAGACCAGCCATCATTCACTACTGACCTCCAGTACAGCTTGTCTAGGACACATATTTTCTAAATCATCAACCACCATTTTACTCATGTCCTGTTAACCTAGCCAAGGATACATACTCTCCTCCAGATCACCCACCGCAGTCTACAGACTTCCAGTCCAGTGTACATACTCTCTAGAAGATCAGCCACTATTTTCTACTAACCTCCAGTCCACTCTCTGGAGGTCATATGTGGGGTCGTTTATCGACCTGCGGCCCTCCAGCTATTGCAAAACTACACCTCGCAGCATGCCTGGACAGCCTACAGATATTAGGCCATGCTGGGAGTTGCTGGTTGCTGTTGTTAAGAGGTTCAGTGGTGCATTGCCCCATCCTTTAATCCACCTGATGGTATCTGCTTCCATCTTCTAAAGATCACACCACCCTGCTGGGACCAGACTATTGCAGCAGACCCCGGTGGACCTCATCCTGCTGGGTCCTAACCCTGATTGATCTCATTGTGATGGGACCTGACCTTTGTGGATCTCACCCTGGCAGGACCTGACCCTGTTGGATCTCATCCTAATGAGACCTGATCCTTGTAGGCTGGATCCTGGTGGACTTGATTGTGAACAGTGCAGATGCTCACATGTCCATTGTAGGTTCTTGCCAGGATGTTCAGAGTTAAAGTGAAGATGATGACGGCTTGGTGGACACTGGCCATTCACCTGGTGGGCTCACACATGGTGCAGCTTAGGACTAATGTATCTCCTGTCTTTTACAAGTGCTTCTATCACAGAGCTATTTGTAGAGGGATTTTATAGTATGTAACTGAAACCCGTCTCTCTCTAATCACTCCCAGCCTCCTCTACTCTTTGTAGCTATTTACACAAGAGAACATAATAAATTTACTCATAATAGAACCTGCACAGAACATGGGGGGAGGTGGGACCCTGGTTGACCCCAAGCTGGCTGCTCCCTATATAACGTGACAATAGCTGCTTTCTATCGGCACTTTAATATAGTCAAGGAATTGATCTATAAAATTCTGAATTATCCTGAGAGAATAGAAAGCCAGGGGAGGGGGATGATGCCGAAAGTCACACAGATTTCCAGAGGGGCCCCAAACCCTGACTGTAATACAATCCAGGAGGAGAATAAGCTCCATCCTACATTGTTCCAGATAAGACTTGTTCTGTATCCCAGAGTCGGGTGTAATCCAACATGAGCAATCCTGGAACTCCGTCATCTTGACAACTGGTCCATGTCCTGCTCTTCTGGCTGGGACAAATGTACTACCATAATATTCCCAAGTGTGAGGGTACCCCACCTGAAGAGAATGAAGATTGGATCATCTCAGCAAGTGTCCTGAGAATCTATTCCAGCGCCCATTGCTGCCATAGATAAGACTGACTGGATATAGGAAGCCATAAAGAGGAGATCACACTCATGTGCAGCCCCTTCTCTACACCTTTTTCTATGGTCAGTGGAGTGTTTCTAGAGAGCACTGCTTATGTGTGGATCCCTCTATATTACTTATTCTTTGAGTCAGTGGAGGTTGTTTGAGATCACACTCATGTGCAGCACCCCTTACTCCTTTTTCTATGGTCAGTGGAGGTTTCTAGAGATCACGCTCATGTGTTGATCCCTCTACACTCCTTGTTTCGGGGTCAGCTGAGGTTTCTACAGATGAGACTCCTGTGTAAACTCATCTATACTCCTCGTTTTGTGGTCAGTGGAGGTTTCTTGAGATCACCCATGAAACCCCCTCCGTGCCTTGTTTTAGGGGTCAGTGGAGGTCTCTCATGGGCCGCACCCAGACATTTTATGGACTAACATTGTGAGCGTGTGCATCATACAGTACTTTTCGGGCTGTTGTCACTTTCCATCTCTTGGCGGCATACCTAATTAGCAGATGAGACTCCTGGCTGGAGATTAGAGAAGAGATTCTACAGAATCTATTTGTCCAATCAACAGGACTGTTAGAATGAATTTGTCCAATCAGCATGGCTTATGCAAATGAGGAGGCCTTGCTAATTGGATAAATTCTGTAGAATCTTTTCACTCATCTCTACTCCTGGCCACTTTAATAGCTCCTCATAATGAGGCACCTCAATACTGGCAGACACACTCTCTGGTGGTCACCCAACACTTCTTGCTCTCAGGTAATGTACTTGAAACTCTGCAGACCTGTGGTCTCCTTCGTAGATGGAGCAACCTAGTACTTCTCTCCACCTATGTCATGTGTCTCACCCAACTGCTATATATCCCTTTTGCTTCACCCAGGTCAGAGAGCATTGTCTGACAATTCCTGCATGTTCTCCAAAGTGTCACCACAGATTCCTCAGGTACAAAGCTCCATAAGAAACTAACCCCCAAGCCTGAGGACTAACCCACCACCATCATCACAGACTCCACAGGTGAAACCAACCCCGGGGGCCAAGGACTAATCCTCTACCCATCATCACAGACTTCCCAGGAAGAAGGCAACCCTGTGGGTCAAATAATAATTCCGCCACCATCATAACGGACTCCTCAGGTAGAAGCCAAGGGCTGAGGACTAATACCCCCACCTTAACAGATTCCTCAGGCAGTTGTTAAACCTGTGAAGCCAAGAAATAATACCCAAATATCATCACAGACTTCCCAGGTAGCATGTAACACCATAGTTCGAAGACTAATTCCTGAACCATTATCACACACTCCTCAGGTAGAAGTAAACCCTGCAGGCTGAGCACTACCGCTCATTAACATCACAGACTTGAGGACTAATCCATAGGTATAAACCAACCCTGTGGAATAAGGACTAATCCCCACAACAACATCACAATCTGTCAATGAGAAAGCCAATATCCCAGGCAAAGGACTACTACCAAACAGCATCACAGACTCCTCTGGTACAAGCTAACCCCACAAGCCAAGGACTAATCCCCCCACCATCAGCAAAAAACTTCACAGCTAGAAGCCAGCCCCACGGACTAAGGAGTAACCCCCCACCATTAGCACAGACAACAGCGCCGGCAGAGGAATAATCCTGTCACCATCATCATAGACTTCTCAGGTCAACATTGTGGACTGTGGATTAATTCCCTGCATCCTTTATCACAGACAACCCGTGGATCAGAACCTTCTTGCCTCGGGTAGAAGCTTACACTGTGGGCTATGAATTATTCCCTCCACTATAATGATAGACTTCCCAGGTAGAAGGCAACCCTGTGGGCCAAAGACTAATCCCCCCACCATCATAACAAATTTCCAAAGTAGAAACCAACCCAATGGGCAAGAATTCCCCAACCATCACAACACAGTGCCCAGGAAGAAGCCAACCCCATGGACCGAGAACTATAACCACACAATCATCACAGTCTATTCGGGTTGAAGCCAACACCACAGGCCAAAGACTAATCCTCACACCATTATTACAGACTCCTCAAGAAAAAGCCAACCTTGTGGGCCAAAGACTAATCCTCCCACCATTATTACACGCTCCTCAGGAAAAATCTAACACCACAGCCCAAGGACTAATGCCCCTATCATCATCACAGACTACCCAGGTAAAAGCCAACCCCACGTGCAGAGGACTAATCCTTACACCATCATCATAGACTACTCAGGTAGAATCCAACCCCCCATGCAGAGAAGTACTCCTCACACCATCATCACAGACTATCCAGGTAAAAGTCAACCCCACAGCCCGCAGACTACTCCCACCATCATCCCAGACTACCCAGGTAGAAGCCAATCCTGTGGGTTGAGGACTAATCGCTCCACCATCATCACAAAACTAATTTGCCAACAGTCATCACAGATGTCTTAAGTAGGGACATTATCACAAACTCCTCAGGTAGAAGTCAACCCCGTGGGCCAAAGTCTACTGCCCACCAACATCACAGTCTCCCCAGGAAAAAGCCAGTTCCCTGGTCTGAGGACTAAACCCCCACCATCAACACAGACTCCCCACCTAGATGCCAACCCCGCAATCCAAGGACTAATTGTCATGGTCTTACCTCCTTGCTGTTCCCTTCGTTTGACATGTGCTGGCGGCCATCTTGGTTTCTGGGTTTTCTTGTAGCCTCCCACCCTGCGGCTCCTCCTTCCCACTGGGAGGAGCTGGATGCCCAGCTCATATATATAGGAGGTCTGTGGCTTCAGTTCCTTGCTTGGTCCTCCTGTGTTCACATGCTTCCAAGACTGCTGCTGCTTCTGGTTCCTGATCCTGGCCTCGTCTGACTACCCCGTTGGTTCCTGATTCCGGCTTCGTCTGACTACCCCGTTGGTTCCTGATTCCGGCTTCGTCTGACTACCCCGTTGGTTCCTGATTCCGGCTTCGTCTGACTACCCCGTTGGTTCCTGTTCCTGGCTTCGTCTGACTACCCTTCTGGTTCCTGACCTCTGTCTCCGCAAGACCCTGCTTCGGTTTAGCCATCCGTTCGGACTTTGCTTACGGCTTGCTCTTCAATAAAACCTTCTTATTTTCCACTTATCTCTTGTTGTACGTCTGGTTCATGGTTCCATGACATTAGGACCAAGCCATGAATTCTGACGGTACAGGGCCACCCTCGCTACCTACGCTGGTTGCCAGACTTGATCAGCAGGATCACCTGTTGGGTCGGTTCGCTGTGGCGTTGCAAACCCTGCTTGAACGCACGGCTCATTTAGCTTCCGTTGCCGATGGGTCGGTTGTCGCTCCTGGGCCCGCTCCTACTGCCGCTCCGGTTGTTGCGCCAGAGTCTACCCTGACACCTGTTGCTGCGCCTGTGGTGTTTCAGGGTATGACCGGTTCTGCCCCCCTTCCACAGCGCTTTGGGGGAGAGCCAACTCAGTGCCGAGGTTTCCTTAACCAGGTGGGCATTTACTTCGAGTTGCTGCCACATGCCTTTCCTACTGAGAGATCAAGGGTGGGCTTCTTGATCTCGCTGCTCTCGGACAAGGCCTTGGCCTGGGCCAGCCCTTTATGGGAGAACAACAATCCGGTGGTTGCCGAGTTTTCCGGTTTTGTTGCTTCTCTTCGGAAGGTATTCGATGTGCCGGCTCGTGCTGCCTCTGCTGCGAAGCTCCTTATGTCCATCAGACAGGGTTCACGATCCGTAGCTGAATACGCCATTGAGTTTCGTACCCTGGCAGCAGAGGTGGGCTGGAATAATGAGGCTCTGGTCGCTGCTTTCTCTCATGGTCTCTCGGATGCCTTGAAGGATGAGGTTGCAGCTAAGGACCTACCAGTGGAGCTCGAGTCTCTTATTTCTTTCCTGATTTTGATTGACACCAGACTCAGGGAGAGACCTTCCTTTAAGGAGAGCCTGCGGAGGTCTCCTAACAGATTGGCGCCTACGTTTGCTGTCCCACCCGTGCCTCCCTCTCCTCCCACGCCTCCTGGGGATGACTTGTCTGGGGGTGAACCCATGCAGCGGGGGTTTGCTCGCCTGTCTGAGGGGGAGAGGGTACTCCGGAGACGCGAGGGCCGATGCATGTACTGTGGTCTCGGTGGGCATTTTCGGTTGGCATGTCCGAACCGTCCGGGAGAACGCTCGCACCTGAGGTCCTGTCGGGGGCAGATCTTGGGTGGAGTCTCCTCGTCCCCGGTTTCCCGTGTTGACAAACCACTGATCACGGTTGTCCTCTCCTGGGTCGGGGGCTCGGTGACGACCCAGGCGTTGGTGGACTCTGGTGCTGGTGGTTTGTTCATTGATAGAGTGTTCGTTGCCGCCAATTCCATTCCTCTGCAGCCTCGAGGTTCCCCACTGGCTCTTGAGGCGATAGACGGCAGACCCCTTCTGCCGCCACACGTGACTCATGAGACCCTTCCAGTGGGGATAGCCATTGGTGCCGTTCACAGAGAGTCGGTCTGTCTCCAGGTTATTTCGTCTCCACACTACTCGGTGGTCTTGGGGTACCCCTGGCTCCAGAAGCATAATCCGACTTTCGATTGGAGATCGGTCGAGATCCTCTCGTGGTCACCGCAGTGTGGGGCTAGTTGCATCCATGGGCCTGTCAAGTTGCTGTGTACTTCCTCGGACTCTCTGTTGCCTCCTGAATACGAAGAGTACCGGGATGTATTCGATAAGGTGCGCGCGGTTGCCCTACCTCCGCACCGCCCATACGATTGTGCCATAGAGTTACAATCCGGTGCCGTTCCTCCTCGTGGCAAAGTCTATCCACTGTCGGTAGCGGAGAATGAGGCCATGGAGGAGTACGTGAGGGAGGCGCTTTCACGCGGACACATTCGCAAATCCTCGTCCCCGGCAGGGGCTGGATTTTTCTTTGTGAAAAAGAAGGGCGGCGAGTTGAGGCCTTGCATCGATTACAGGGGTCTCAATCGCATCACGATCAAGAACGCTTACCCGATACCCTTGATTTCCGAGCTGTTCGATCGCCTCAAAGGGGCCACGGTCTTTACCAAACTCGACCTGAGGGCGGCATATAACCTGGTAAGGATCAAGGCGGGCGATGAGTGGAAGACCGCGTTTAACACCAGGACCGGTCATTATGAATCCTTGGTTATGCCCTTTGGGTTGTGCAATGCGCCCGCAGTCTTCCAGGAATTCATCAACGATGTTTTCCGTGACCTGTTGCAGCAGTGTGTGGTGGTCTATTTGGATGACATCTTGGTATATTCTGCATCCATGGAGGCCCACATTCTGGATGTCAGACGAGTGTTGCAACGCTTACGAGAGAACAAGCTGTTCGGTAAGCTTGAGAAATGCGAATTTCACCGATCCCAGGTAACCTTCTTAGGTTACATCATTTCCGCTGAGGGGTTCTCCATGGATCCTGAGAAGGTTTCGGCTGTCTTACAGTGGCCCCAGCCCAGTGGGCTTCGTGCCCTGCAGCGCTTTTTGGGCTTCGCCAATTATTATCGGAAGTTCATCAGGGACTTTTCCATGCTAGCCAAGCCTCTCACGGATCTGACCAGGAAGGGCAGTAATCCTCAGGTCTGGCCGCTCGAGGCCATCCGAGCTTTTGAGGCTCTAAAGTCCGCCTTTGTGTCGGCTCCGATTCTGTCGCATCCCAACCCTGGGTTGCCTTTTGTCCTCGAGGTGGACGCGTCTGAGACGGGAGTAGGCGCCCTCCTGTCTCAGCGTAGAACACCAGAGGGTCCTCTGCTTCCTTGTGGGTTTTACTCCCGGAAACTGTCTTCCGCGGAGTGCAACTATCAGATTGGTGACAGGGAGTTATTGGCCATCGTGCAGGCCCTTAAAGAATGGAGGCACTTGCTCGAGGGCTCGGTGGTTCCGGTTCTCATCCTGACGGACCACAAGAATCTGACCTACCTCTCTGAGGCCAAGAGATTGACACCACGTCAGGCCAGATGGGCTCTGTTCTTGTCACGTTTTAATTACGTGGTCTCCTACCTACCCGGCTCCAAGAACATCAGAGCGGATGCCTTATCACGGCAGTACTCCGAGCTGTCCGGGGAGGAGTCGATTCCGACTACGGTCATACCCCCGAATCAGATCCTGGCCGCTATTCGCACCAGCCTGACTTCTCCTCTGGGTGAGCAGATTTTGGCGGCTCAATCTGGTGCTCCCTCTGGGAGACCCAACGGCAGATGTTTTGTGCCTGAGGAGTTGCGCACTCGGTTGTTGCGAACCTACCATAACTCCAAGGCCGCGGGGCACCCTGGAAAGAATCAGCTGTCCTGGGCGGTTTCACGTCTGTTCTGGTGGCCTTCTCTACGTTCCGACATCGCCGCATATGTAGCGGCATGCTCCGTTTGTGCCCAGAGTAAGTCCCCTCGGCACCTTCCGTTGGGCCTTTTGCAACCCATAGCCACCGGGGAGCGTCCATGGTCACACCTGGGGATGGATTTCATTGTGGACCTCCCTGCATCCCGAGGCCATACGGTCATTCTCATGATTGTGGATCGGTTTTCCAAAATGTGCCACTGTGTTCCTCTCAAGAAGTTACCCTCTGCACAAGAGTTGGCCTCGATTTTTGCCAGGGAGGTCTTCCGGTTGCACGGTTTGCCCAAGGAGATTGTGTCGGATCGGGGGAGTCAGTTTGTGTCCAGGTTCTGGCGCGCCTTTTGCTCCCAGTTGGGGATTCATCTCTCTTTCTCCTCGGCCTACCACCCTCAGTCCAATGGGGCCGCAGAACGATCCAATCAGGCCTTGGAGCAATTCCTTCGTTGCTATGTCTCCGATCACCAAGACAATTGGGTTGACCTCCTGCCTTGGGCTGAGTTTGCCAGGAACACGGCGGTGAACTCTTCCTCTGGGACGTCTCCCTTCATGGCCAATTATGGGTTCCAACCTGCCGTGTTACCGGAGGTATTCTCTCCCCAGGATATTCCGGCTGTGGAGGATCACCTTTCCGTCCTACGTGCTTCTTGGGTACAGATCCAGAGGTCCCTTGAGGTCTCTGCGCAGCGCCAGAAACTCCAGGCTGATCGCAGACGAGCGCCCGCTCCTTCCTACCAGGTCGGAGACCGCGTATGGTTGTCCACCCGCAACCTCAACCTTCGAGTGCCCACTCCCAAGCTGGCGCCTCGCTTTGTTGGTCCCTTCCGAGTGCTTCGCAGGGTAAACCCGGTAGCCTATGCCCTTGCGCTTCCTCCTGGCATGCGGATCTCCAACGTGTTTCATGTCTCCCTGTTGAAGCCACTGGTGTGTAATCGTTTCACTTCCTCGATTCCTCGGCCTCGTCCGGTCCAAGTGGGCAATCGTGAGGAGTATGAGGTGAGCAATATCCTGGACTCACGCCTGGTCCGCGGCCGGGTGCAGTTTTTGGTCCATTGGCGTGGTTATGGTCCAGAGGAGCGTTCCTGGGTTCCCTCCGCAGATGTCCATGCTCCTGTCTTGCTCCGAGCCTTCCACGCACGCTTCCCTCAGAAACCGTTCCTTACTCCGCGGAGGAGGGGCCCTTGAGGGGGAGGTACTGTCATGGTCTTACCTCCTTGCTGTTCCCTTCGTTTGACATGTGCTGGCGGCCATCTTGGTTTCTGGGTTTTCTTGTAGCCTCCCACCCTGCGGCTCCTCCTTCCCACTGGGAGGAGCTGGATGCCTAGCTCATATATATAGGAGGTCTGTGGCTTCAGTTCCTTGCTTGGTCCTCCTGTGTTCACATGCTTCCAAGACTGCTGCTGCTTCTGGTTCCTGATCCTGGCCTCGTCTGACTACCCCGTTGGTTCCTGATTCCGGCTTCGTCTGACTACCCCGTTGGTTCCTGATTCCGGCTTCGTCTGACTACCCCGTTGGTTCCTGATTCCGGCTTCGTCTGACTACCCCGTTGGTTCCTGTTCCTGGCTTCGTCTGACTACCCTTCTGGTTCCTGACCTCTGTCTCCGCAAGACCCTGCTTCGGTTTAGCCATCCGTTCGGACTTTGCTTACGGCTTGCTCTTCAATAAAACCTTATTTTCCACTTATCTCTTGTTGTACGTCTGGTTCATGGTTCCATGACACTAATCCTCCCACCATCATCACATACTCCTCAGGTAGAATCCAACCTTGCAGGCCAAAGACTTAACCCTCCACCGCCATCACAGACTCCTCAGGTAAAAGCCTATCAAGTAAACCTTTGAACAATACCCCATCATCATCATCATCACAGACTCCCCACATAAAAGCTATCACCACAAGCCAAGGATGGGTTCCCCTACTATCATAGCAGACTCTCCCCAGGTAGAATTGATCCCCTTGGACCATCATCACCTACTATTCAGATAGAGATTATCCCGTGGGCCGAGAACTACCCAGGTAGAAGCCAACTCCTCGGGCCGAGGACTAATCCTCCCACCATCATCACAGACTTCGCAGGTACAAGTAAACCTTATGGGGAGGAGTAAAAACTTCCACCATTACAAACACCACAGGTAGAAAGCCAACTCGGGCTAAGGACTAATCCCCCCACCATCATCATAGACACCTCAGATAGACGCCAACCCTCCCAGGCTGAGAACTGTCCTCATCATGACAGACTCCACAGGCAGACGTTAATCCAATAAACCGAGATCCTATACACTCACCATCATCACAGACTCTTTAGGTAGGAGCCAACCCCACGGCCAATAACTAATCCTCCCACCATCATCACAGACTCCTCTGGTAAAAGCCAAACTTCCTGGTCAAGGGACTAATCCTTGCACCATTATCACAGCACAGACTCCTCATATAGAAGCCAAAGGCCAAACAATAATACCTCCACCATCGTCACAGACTCCCCAGGTAAAAGCTAACCCCTAGGATTGATGATCATGCCCCCCAAAATCATTACAGCCTCCCCAGTTGGAATCCAACCCTGCAGGCCAAGGACTTATCTGTCGACCCATTATCATAGACTCCTCAGTTAGAAACCAACCCTATAGGCTGAGAACTAATCCTACCAGCATCTTCACAGGTTCCCCAGGTAGAAGCCAGCTTTGCGGACCAAGAACTAATCCCCCACCATCAACACAGACTTCTCAGATACCAAACCCATGGCTGAGGACTAATTCTCTCTCTATAATCACAGACTTCCCATCTAGAAGCCAACCCCATGGCCCGAGAACTACTCCTTTCACCATTTTCACAGACTTCCCAGGTAGAAGCCAACCCTGCAGGTTGAGAACTAATACTCCCACCATCATCATAAACTACCCAGGTGGAAGCCAACCTACATGGGCTGAGGAATATTCATCCCACCATCATTATAGAATAACCCGGTAAAAGCTACCCCACGGGTTGAGAATTAATCCTCCCACAGTTTTCACAGACTGTCATGGTAGAAGTCAACCCTGTATGCCGAGAACTAATCCCTGCAGCATCATCACAGACTACGCACATAGGATCCAACCCTGCAATCCAAGGACTAATCTTCCAACCATCATAATATACTCTTCAAGTAGAAGCCAACCCTGGAGTCTAAGGACTAATCTTCCCACCATCATCATAGACTCTTCAAGTAGAAGCCAACGCTGCGGTCCATGGACTACTCCTTCTACCATTTTCATATACTTCCCAGGAAGAATTCAACCCTGCGGGCCAAGAGCTAATCATCCCACCATCATCACAGATTTCCCAGATAAAAGCCAACACCGCAGGCCAAAAAACTAATCTTCCCACCATCATTATCATAGACTACTCAGCTAGAATCCAATCCCGCGGTCCGAGGACAGTCTAACATTATTATTGCATACTCCTCAGGTAGAAGCCAACCTTGCAGGCCGATGACTCCATCAACACAGACTACTCAAGTAGAAGTCTCTAAGTCTGAGATCCTACACTGTAACACTCCTCCCAAAATCATTACCCTAGTAGAACAAGAATTTGGCTTCCGTACCTACCCCAATAAACTATCTTATCTAGGCATTTACCTCACTCCCCAACTTTCCAATATCCATAAAGTGAACTATCTCCCCCTCTATCGAGAGATCATGTCTGATCTGGGCAAATGGGACTCGCCTCTGTTAACCTCGTTAGGCAGAATCCACACCATCAAAATGGTAATCTTACCGCATTTGTTATACCTATTTAGGACTCAATTCCAGTCCCCCTGGCAGATGTCCACCAGCTCCATCTAAACCTTTCATCCTTCATCTGGAACGTCGGAGGCCAAGGATTAAGCTAGAGGTCATGTTCCTACACAAGCAAATGGGAGGCCTCTCGGTCCCCAATTTCATTAAGTACTATAAAGCAGAACGACTAGCACAATTCCTCCTGGTCCACGTTCGTCAATGCCCTCCGATGTGCGTAGCCCTAGAGACGTCCATGATCACCCTCTCTCCTGGGCTGCATTATTTTGGGACACAAACCCTCTGCCCTCTGACCTTAGGTCTACGGCCCTGTTATCTTTTTACTGAGCTTTTACTGAGCTTTGTTTAACTGACTGGGTAGTCTGTGATGATAATGGGTAAGTAGTCTTCGGCGTGTAGGGTTGGCTTCTACCTGGGGAGTCTGTGATAATGGTGGAAGGTTTAGTCCTTGACCAGTTGGGTTGGCTTCTATCCAAGGAGTCAGGAGTCTGTGATAATGGCGGGAGGATTAGTCTTCAGCCCAGCGGGTTGCTTCTACCTACATAGTCTGTGATGATGGTGGAATTAGTTTTTGGTGAGTGGGGTTGGCTTTTACCTCGGTAGTCTAGCATAATGATGGGAGAATTCTCCCTCATCTGTGAGGTTTGCTTCTACCTAGGTAGTCTATGATGATGGTGGAGGTACTAGTCTCTGGCCCGCAGGGATGGATTTTACCTGAATAGTCTGTGATAATGGTGAGAGAATTAGTCCTTGGCCTTCGGGGTTAGCTTCAACCTGGGTAGTCAGTGATGTCCTCGGCCCATGGGTTTGGCTTCTACCTGAGGAGTGTGTGATAATGGTGGGAAGATTTGTTCTCGGCCCACGGGTTTGCTTTATCCTGGGTAGTCTATGATGATTGTGGGAGGATTAGTTCTCAGTCTAAGGGGTAATTTTCTACTTGGGTAGTCTATATTGATGGTGGGAGGATTAGTTAGTAACCCATGAGGTAGGCTTCTACCTGGGGAGTCTGTGATAATGGTGGGAGGATTATTCCTTGGCCAGTAGAGTTGGCATCTACCGGAGAAAACTCTTGCAAAAGGACATTAAGGTTGGGAAGAGAAATAGCTGAGTGATTGTGAGGAGCAGGTCATCTGCGAATAGATTCACCTGTAATTCCTAAGTCCCGATAGTAATCCCTGTAATGGGGTCTTGCCATATAAGGGCAGCTAGAGGTTCGATTGCTAAAGCAAAATGGGCTGGAGATAGGGGCATCCCTGCCTTGTACCTCTTCCAATTTTAATAGGTGAGGGGGGAGTAGAGGGCAGTTTCAAGAAAGCTGTGGGGTGGGAATAAAGGGTTGTCAGTGCTTGAACAAAAGGGCCATGAAATTCCATTACCCTAAGAACTGATAACAGGTATTCCAAAGAAAGGCAATCAAAGGCTTTTTCTTAGTCCAATGAAAGTAATGTCAAGGGAAGGTGATGTTAGTGGGACCATGAGATTACATTACATATTTTGCTAACATTATCAAGGGCTTCACGTTGGGGAATGAATCCCACATGATCAGGATAGACCAGTAAGCCTGACATCAATAGTGGGGAAATTAATGGAAACCATACTTAAGGAGAGGATTGTGGAACATTTAAAATCCCATGGATTGAAAGATGAAGAACAGCATGGGTTTACTTCAGGGAGATCATGTCAGACTAATCTTATAGATTTTTTTGATTGGGTGACTAAAATAATAGATGGCGGAGGTGCAGTAGACATCGCTTATCTGGACTTTAGTAAGGCTTTTGATACTGTCCCACATAGAAGGCTTATCAATAAAGTGCAGTCTTTGGGCTTGGACTCCCATATTGCTGAATGGATTAGGCAGCGGCTGAGGGACAGACAGCAGAGGGTTGTAGTCAATGGAGTATATTCAGACCAAGGTCTTGTTACCAGTGGGGTACCTCAGGGATCTGTTCTGGGACCCATATCATTTAATATCTTTATCAGCGACATTGCAGAAGGCCTCGATGGTAAGGTGGGTCTTTTTGCTGATGACACAAAGATTTGTAACAGGGTTGATGTTCCTGGAGGGATACACCAAATGGAAAAGGACTTAGGAAAACTAGAGGAATGGTCAAAAATCTGGCAACTAAAATGTAATGTTGATAAGTGCAAGATAATGCACCTGGGGCGTAAAAACCCAAGAGCAGAATATACAATCAGTGATACAGTCCTAACCTCAGTATCTGAGGAAAGGGGTTTAGGGACCATTATTTCAGAAGACTTAAAGGTAGGCAGACCATGTCACAGAGCAGCAGGAGAGGCTAGCAGAATGCTGGGGTGTATAGGGAGAAGCATTACCAGTAGACAGAGGGGGCGCTCATGCCGCTCTACAGAGCACTAGTGAGACCTCATCTGGAGTATTGTGCGCAGTACTGGAGACCATATCTCCAGAAGGATACTGATACTTTGGAGAGAGTTCAGAGAAGAGCTACTAAACTGGTCCATGGATTGCAGGATAAAACTTACCAGGAAAGGTGAAAGGACCTTAACATGTAGAGCTTGGAAGAAAGACGAGACAGAGGGGAGATGAGAGAGACGGCTAAATACATAAAGGGAAGCAACAAGGGAAAAGAGGAGAGAAGATTTACAAGAAGGAAAACTGCCACAAGAGGACATAGTGTTACATTAGAGGGGCAAAGGTTTAACAGTAATATCAGGAAGTATTACTTTACTGAGAGAGTAGTGGATGCATGGAATAGCCTTCCTGCAGAAGTGGTAGCTGCAAATACAGTGAAGGAGGTTAAGCATGCATGGGATAGGCATAAGGCCATCCTTCATATAAGATAGGGTCGGGGGCTATTCATAGTATTCAGTATATGTGGCAGACTAGATGGGCCAAATGGGTCTTATCTGCCGACACATTCTAGGTTTCTATGTAATTGATTTAATCTGCGAGCTAAAATAGATGTAAAATTCTTGGTGTCAAGGTTTAAAAGAGATATTGGCCTATAGTTGGCTGGGGAGAGAGGGTTCCTATTAGGTTTGGGAATGACTGTATAAGAGCAACAAGGAACTCATCTGGCATTCCATGGCCCTGAGGAAGGTGGTTGCAGTAGGTCTAAGGGTCCATTCACACGTCCTGTTTTTTTTTCATCCTGAAAAACGGTCCGTTTTTTGCGGATCCGTTGTTTCTGAAAATGTTTCCGTATGTCATCCGTTTTTTTGCGGATCCGCAAAAAACGGAAACATGTATACATTTCAATAATCAAATAAAGTTGTTTGGATTTCTTTGAAAAAAAAAAAAAAAAAAAAAATTTGTTATGTGTTTCCAGGAACGGAATCCGCAAAAAACGGATGACATACGGAATGACATCCGAATGTCATCCGTTTTTTGCGGTTCCATTGACTTTGTATTGTACCAGGATCCGATTTTTCAGGACAAGAATAGGACATGTTTTATATTTAAACGGACATGCGGAACGGAACAACGGAAACGGACAGCACACATTGTGCTGTCCGATTTTTTCCAGGACCCATTGAAAATGAATGGGTCCAGATCTGGTCCTGATCTGTTCCTGAAAAAACGGAACAGATCAGGAAAGAAAAAACGGACGTGTGAATGGACCCTTAATGTGAGGAGTAAGGATTGTGGAGAATTTTTAAAAAAATAGAGGGCAGTCAGGCCATCTGGGCCAGAGGTATTCCAAAGTTTCAGGTGTTTGAGGGTAATTTCGACTTCAGTGACAGATATCTCCCTATTAAGCTGCTGCAGGGCCTCTGGGGTAAGTTTGGCCAAGTTAGCTTTAGAAAGGAAAGCATCAGTGAGTGTGGGGGATCGAGGCTGGCGGTGCCTGTAGAGAGCTTGGTAGAAGTTAGTGAAGGTATCGTATATACGGTAATGGTTACTCGTGACCTGATCTTCTTGAGTTTGAATCCTAAGGACTTGATTAATGTGTCGTTAAGTTTTGAGACTTCTAGCCAGAAGCTTGTCAGGCTTGTTGGCCCACTTATAGTACTTTGCTTTGGTCCAGCGTAAGGCCTTCACTGTCCTATGAGATAGGATAGTGTCCAATTGCAATTTAGTGGCTTTAATAGCCTGATGTAGGTATAAGGATGGGTGTTGTTGGTGAGCATGGACTAGCCTGGCTAATTTAGATTCTAGGGATGTCTGTACCTGGTCCTTGTCTCTCTTCTTCTTTCACGCTATTTTCCTCTGATGAAAGCTTCATAGGAGAGCCATACCCAGTGCGGGGAGGAGTCTGTGGTGGCATTTTCACTGAAGAAGTGAGTCACATCAGTGACAATCTAGGCCAAGGACTCATTTAGGAGCCAGGAGAAAGGAACTAACCTTTTGGGCGTAAAATCAAAAACAGAAAAAACAATATCATGGTCGGACCATGCTGAGATAATATGTCTACTATACAAAAGAAGTGGGAGAGCATTAGCTGAGGATATAATCATATCAATACAGGTTTAAAATATTTTTAAAGATGCAGAAGTCTGACACAACTTCAGCTGAAACAAATTTTGCCTACATGGAGGCGGTACTATACGCAGCATTAAAACCAAAGTGTTTGAACAAATGGACTTCAGATCCGAAGCTCAATTCGCTCAACACTAACCATCATCATAGACTACCCAGGAAAAAGACAACCTTGCAGATTAAGGACTAATTCTCCCACCATTATCGCAAAGTCTTCAGGTGGAAGCCAACCCCACGAGCCGAAGACTAATCTCCATAACTTCACAGACTACCCAGATATAAGCCAACCATGGAGGCCGAGGACTAATCGTCCCACCATCATCATAGACTACCCAGCTAGAAGACAACCTTGCAACCCCACCATCATTACAGACTACCCAGGCCAAGGGCTATTCCTCCCACCATCATCATAGACTATTGACGTAATAGCCACCCCACCTGCCAATGACTAATCCTCCCACCATTACCACAGACTACTAAAATAAACGTATAGTGCCTTGGAGCAGGGGGTACTTTGACGTTTGGACTTTTACCTAGTTGTCCTATGCAAAGTTAAAACGTATTACTTTGTTTCACTTGAAAGGGTTGAGATATATATGCTGTTCATTATCACTGTATTTGCAAGGCTTCGTGGAAAGGGTTAATAAATACTGAGAGACTTTTAGGACTTTGAATGAGAAGCTGGTAATTTTCCACTGGTGCCATAGAGTCCAAAGAAGAATGTGTTTTGGAGGGTTAAAGCCAGATGTTGTTTACCACCAAAGCCAAACAGAGTGACCTTTTGAATGTCTGGTGTTAGCTCTGTTGTTATGTCTGGCAACTTGTTTTTGTCAGGAAAAGCCATTGAGTATCATTGAAGCTGTAATGTAAGTCTGTGAGAGATGGAAAGTGTAACATTGTATCTGTGTGTGCTGAGCTTCTCCACTCTACCCATCCCACTAGAAGGTTCCAGCCTAGCTAGAAAGTGTATAGAAGGAAAAGAGTCAGAGCCCCTAGTGTTCTGCAGTTAGGGACCAGTGTTTGGAGAAGAAGACTCATGCCAGTCTGCATGAGTGACCAGAAGAAGACGCTGAGATGGGGGCGCTGAGCCACAGACCATGGGTCACCAGCCCTGTGACCAAGGAGCCATCCAAACTACTGAGCTACAGATAATGGGCCTCCAGCCTTTAGCCAGGGTACCAGCCTTCTGAGGGAGAGGGATAGCTAGGTCAAGCCTTTCCTCAGCATGAAGCCCTTTTTCTGCCAGGGAGGAGAATGGAGAAGCCAGCCCCATGCCTCATCTCAGGGGGGAAACTGGAGAAGCCAGCCCTATGCCTCGTCTCAGGGAGGAGACTGGATAAGCCAGCCCTATGCCTCATCTCAGGGAGGAGAATGGAGAAGCCAGCCCTATGCCTCACCTGTATTGTTTTGTCTGTAATTTTATTGGTACTGTTTTCGGCACCTTTTTTGTTTTGTAGGATCTTCACTTAATAAAAAGTAAATAAAAAGTAAATAAATAAAAAATAAATGATAACAAAATTTAAAAATTGAATAAAAAAATAAATAAATAACCCCTTAGTGACCAGGCTCATTTTCACCTTAAGGACCAGCCATTTTTTGCAAATCTGACGTGTGTCACTTTAAGTGCTGATAACTTTAAAACGCTTTTACTTATCGAGGCCATTCTGAGACTGTTTTTTGTTACATATTGTACTACATGACACTGGTAAAATGGAGCAAAAAAAAATTCATTTTCATTTATAAAAAAATACCAAAATTTACCAAAAAGTTAGAAAAATCAGCAAATTTCCAAGTTTCAATTTCTCACTTTTATAATAGATAGTAATACCTACAAAAATGGTAATTACTTTACATTTCCCATATGTCTACTTCATGTTTGGATCATTTTGGGAATGACATTTTATTTTTTGGGGACATTACAAGGCTTAGAAGTTTAGAAGCAAATCTTGAATTTTTTTCAAAGATTTTCAAAACCCACTTTTTCAGGACCAGTTCAGGTCTGAAGTCACTTTGTGAGGCTTACATAATAGAAACCACCTAAAAATGACCCAATTTTACAAACTACACCCCTCAAGGTATTCAAAACTGATTTGACAAATGTTGTTAACTCTTTAGGTGTTCCACAAGAATTAATGGAAAATAGAGATAAAATTTCACTTTTTTGGCAGATTTTCCATTTTAATATTTTTTTTCAAGTTACAAAGCAAGGGTTAACAGCCAAACAAAAATCAATATTTATGGCCCTGATTCTGTAGTTTACAGAAACATCCCATATGTGGTCGTAAACTGCTGTATGGGCACACGGCAGGGAGCAGAAGGAAAGGAACGCCATACGGTTTTTGAAAGGCAAATTTTGCTGGACTGGTTTTTTGAAACCATGTCCCATTTGAAGCCCCCCTGATGCACCCCTAGAGTAGAAACTCCAGAAAAGTGACCCCATTCTAGAAACTACGGGATAGGGTGGCAGTTCTGTTGGTACTAGTTTAGGGTACATATGATTTTTGGTTGCTCTATGTGGCGAAACCAACCTCGCCACTGGGTTTTGGAGGGGGCTGTTTAAAAGCCTCTTGCCTCAGGATTATGGCCCCTACTAACTTTTAAACCCCTGAACCTATTCCAGGGAATTTTGGATAGGTTTGTCCCCCAAGTTATACTGTTTAAATTGATGTAAGTTATATGTATGGACAATGTAACCTCACAAAGTTGTAACAACTTATAATAAGTGTAACTTGTCAGCTTGGAATGGGAGGAATATGCTGGGTGTGGTTCTATTGTCCCATTGTGTGTTTGAATGGTGATGTCTGTCCTGTTGTCTCCACATGTGTATTGGCGATCTCCCCTTTGTCCTGAGAGATAATTGGATTGCCCTTGGTTGTCTCCCAGGCAGAGAGGAGGAAACCATGATGCATTGTGGGGATATGTTGTATCTGTTCTGTGTCGCAGTCTCCCTTCTGGTCCTCTAGGGGGCGGGAACGATTGGTTGCTGTATTTACATTGTGTGTGTTGTGAATTACTGATTGGTTGGATTTCAAAACCCTGTGGGCAGTACTATGTTTGTTTTTTATCAATAAAAGAGGCTGTACTTGAAGTACAGTCAGACCACTGCTTGACCCTCAAGACGGAGCCTTGTCTCGTTATTGGGGGGATTCCCTGTATGCTGTTGGAGACTGATTGCCAGGAGTGTAAGCTGACTGATACGCTTTTCCTGTTCGTCTGCTGACAGCTATTTGCGAGGTTCCAGTTTGAAGTGCTATTTTGTATCCAGTTCGGGAGTTTGGTGTTCTGCAGTAGCTGTGCCTGTCTCTCGGAAAGGGGCATATCGTCTAAACGGATTTTAACCCCTTGTCTGCTGAAACGGACCGTTACATTGGTGGCAAGCAGCGGGATCGTTCCTACAGCCAGAAGGACAGCTACAGGAGACACCATTTCTGTGGATTCTACAATTTAAGGGCAACGCATGTCTCAGTACAGCAACCCTAAAAGCACCAGGATGGAACCAGCAGTGGAGTACAGATACTCTGTGGAGGAATTTGACCGTATGATGTGGTTGCTGCTGAACTTCTTCGGACCCAATCCAGCTGAGAAATACGTGAAGTTCGTTAGGAGTCTAGTGTCTAAGACCCTACTATACCGGGCAGAAGGTGACGGTCAGCTGCCACGTTGGGTGGACCTCCATCGGAAGTTGCAGTTGCGGGACAGAGGGAGCCCAGTCTCCATTCCCCAGCGGCAGTGTGAAGTGCAGGGAGGGGAGAGCAGCGGCCTCCCTCCCCAGCGGCAGGCTGAGTTACAGGGGGCAGAGGTAGTTGTTCCTGCCCCCCAGCAGCAGCATGATTTTTTAGGAATTGGGAGCCTAGTCTCCATTCCCCAGCGGCAGTGTGAAGTGCAGGGAGGGGAGAGCAGCGGCCTCCCTCCCCAGCGGCAGGCTGAGTTACAGGGGGCAGAGGTAGTTGTTCCTGCCCCCCAGCAGCAGCATGATTTTTTGGGAATTGGGAGCCTAGTCTCCATTCCCCAGCGGCAGTGTGAAGTGCAGGGAGGGGAGAGCAGCGGCCTCCCTCCCCAGCGGCAGGCTGAGTTACAGGGGGCAGAGGTAGTTGTTCCTGCCCCCCAGCAGCAGCATGATTTTTTAGGAATTGGGAGCCTAGTCTCCATTCCCCAGCGGCAGTGTGAAGTGCAGGGAGGGGAGAGCAGCGGCCTCCCTCCCCAGCGGCAGGCTGAGTTACAGGGGGCAGAGGTAGTTGTTCCTGCCCCCCAGCAGCAGCATGATTTTTTAGGAATTGGGAGCCTAGTCTCCATTCCCCAGCGGCAGTGTGAAGTGCAGGGAGGGGAGAGCAGCGGCCTCCCTCCCCAGCGGCAGGCTGAGTTACAGGGGGCAGAGGTAGTTGTTCCTGCCCCCCAGCAGCAGCATGATTTTTTGGGAATTGGGAGCCTAGTCTCCATTCCCCAGCGGCAGTGTGAAGTGCAGGGAGGGGAGAGCAGCGGCCTCCCTCCCCAGCGGCAGGCTGAGTTACAGGGGGCAGAGGTAGTTGTTCCTGCCCCCCAGCAGCAGCATGATTTTTTAGGAATTGGGAGCCTAGTCTCCATTCCCCAGCGGCAGTGTGAAGTGCAGGGAGGGGAGAGCAGCGGCCTCCCTCCCAGTGGCAGGCTGAGTTACAGGGGGCAGAGGTAGTTGTTCCTGCCCCCCAGCAGCAGCATGATTTTTTGGGAATTGGGAGCCTAGTCTCCATTCCCCAGCGGCCGTGTGATGTACAGGGAATTGGGAGCCGAGTCTCCATTCCCCAGCGGCAGGCGGAGTTACAGGGGGCAGAGACAGTCGGTCCTGTCCCCCAGCAACAGGGCTGTTTAGCCAAAGAGGAGACAGTTGGTCTCCCCCTCAAACAACCAGATCTCCAGCCATCTCCGCAGGGATACCAGGAGGAGGAGGTAAGCGAGCCCTCCCCTTCCCAGCTACTTCCCAACCGAGTTCTGGGGGCAGGGGAGGAGCCTGCAATACCCACTGATCCCTTCCCAGCGGAAGAGCTGGCATCAGGGCAGAGAGCCGCTAGCCTCTCCTCCACCGACCCCCTTGTTACAGGACTGGCTTGTACCCCCCTCACCCCAGCGGAAGAGCTGGCATCTGGGCAGAGCGCAGTCGGCCTCTGCCCACCAAGTACCCACAGCTCCAAGCTGGAGAACCACAAAGCAAGGAGTAGCAGATGCACACTCAACAGCTGGGGACCTACAGAACAGAGCCAGGCCCCAAAATTCAACAGGTCCAGTATTTTGTTGTGGGTGGCCTGCCAGACTAACTCAGGTACCGACCGACGTGAGGTCAGGTATCTGGTTAGTCTTCCCTGGGGGGGGGGGGGGAGATGTGTGGCGAAACCAACCTCGCCACTGGGTTTTGGAGGGGGCTGTTTAAAAGCCTCTTGCCTCAGGATTATGGCCCCTACTAACTTTTAAACCCCTGAACCTATTCCAGGGAATTTTGGATAGGCTTGTCCCCCAAGTTATACTGTTTAAATTGATGTAAGTTATATGTATCGACAATGTAACCTCACAAAGTTGTAACAACTTATAATAAGTGTAACTTGTTAGCTTGGGAGGAATATGCTGGGTGTGGTTCTATTGTCCCATTGTGTGTTTGAATGGTGATGTCTGTCCTGTTGTCTCCACATGTGTATTGGTGATCTCCCCTTTGTCCTGAGAGATAATTGGATTGCCCTTGGTCGTCTCCCAGGCAGAGAGGAGGAAACCATAATGCATTGTGGGGATGTGTTGTATCTGTTCTGTGTCGCAGTCTCCCTTCTGGTCCTCTAGGGGGCGGGAACGATTGGTTGCTGTATTTACATTGTGTGTGTTGTGAATTACTGATTGGTTGGATTTCAAAACCCTGTGGGCAGTACTATGTTTGTTTTTTATCAATAAAAGAGGCTGTACTTGAAGTACAGTCAGACCACTGCTTGACCCTCAAGACGGAGCCTTGTCTCGTTATTGAGGGGATTCCCTGTATGCTGTTGGAGACTGATTGCCAGGAGTGTAAGCTGACTGATACGCTTTTCCTGTTCGTCTGCTGACAGCTATTTGCGAGGTTCCAGTTTGGAGTGCTATTTTGTATCCAGTTCGGGAGTTTGGTGTTCTGCAGTAGCTGTGCCTGTCTCTCGGAAAGGGGCATATCGTCTAAACGGATTTTAACCCCTTGTCTGCTGAAACGGTCCGTTACACTCTATATTACACTTTTTGTGAGGCAAGGTAACAAAAAATAGCTGTTTTGGCATCTTTTTTATTTTTTGTTATTTACAACATTCATCTGACAGGTTGGATCATGTGGTATTTTTATAGAGCAGGTTGTCACGGACGCGGCGATACCTAATATGTATACTTTTTTTTATTTATGTACGTTTTACAGAATGATTAGATTTTTTAAACTGATGAAGAAGGCTGCAATCCTTCAAAACGCGTATGGTTATCCAAGCCCTGGGAAGCGCCTCCAAACTCCCCTGCACCATCAGGTTGACAACACCGGGAATTAAAACGCCCGAAAAAAGCACACACTAAACTGACGCACGTGGCAAGAACGCCAGACACAGTCAGCAGCCCTCTGACCGGAGGAAAAGACAGCAACATTCGCATCGACGGACCGATCCACAAACAGCAGCCCTTCGCGGTCATCGCATCCATCTGCAACCGCGCTGCCGGCCCCATCTATCCATAACCGCACTAAGCATCCACAGCACACAGAGGATCCTGCGCGGAGACACCCACATAGAAGAACCGACGATCCTCCAGAAAGGTAACAGCGACCAGTTAGCCAATTGTAGGTGGGACGCGACCAGGCACTGGTTCGCTGAGAATAACTCTCGCATAGCTGTGCATACACACACAGCGGATCTGGAATGCTGCTGATATATCCTCTCAAACCTGTCACAATTTAGATCTTTGTACTAACTTTTTACTTATTTTAATCAACTGAATCCATCTCAGACTATTGACTATATTTGTCTAATATTTAAAGTTCTAGAGACGATGATTCTGGACATATAGCCCAATACAGGGTGTTTTATCATCACTTTATTTTTCTTTATCCATTCATCTATTTTACACCCCCCACTCCTCTCCCTGTACATTGGGAGTGACCTATATTGATAACGTTTCTATTACTACCCAAATAAATATAGTGTTTATCATATACACACTATCCCTATCTGCTGACCTCATACCGAGTGCCTGCCTTCTCTGACTGAGTCCGCTTAGACACGTGCACCTTGCGTATCGCCCACACAGGAGAGCCACCGGATTCCCTCCCAAAAAAATCATGTTTTAGTGTTTCCATAGTCTGAGAGCCATAGTTTTTTCATTTTTTTGGTGATTATCTTGGGTAGGGTATGATTTTTGTGGGATGAGATGACGGTTTTATTGGCACTATTTTGGGGTGCGTGTGACTTTTTGATCGCTTGCTATTACACTTTTTGTGATGTAAGGTGACAAAAAATGGCTTTTTTTTACACGGTTTTAATTTTTATTTTTTTACGGTATTCACCTGAGGGGTTAGGTCATGTGATATTTTTATAGAGCAGGTTATTACGAACGCAGCGATACCTAAAATGTATACTTTTATTATTTATGTAAGTTTTACACAATGATTTCATTTTTGAAACAAGAAATAAATCATGTTTTAGTGTTTCCATAGTCTGAGAGCCATAGTTTTTTCAGTTTTTGGGCGATTATCTTAGGTAGGGTCTCATTTTTGCGGGATGAGATGACAGTTTGATTGGCACTATTTTTGGGTGTATATGACTTTTAAATTTTACACTTGATATTACACTTTTTGTGATGTAAGGTGATAAAAAATGGCTTTTTTTACACCGTTTTTTATCCATTTTTTTTATTTGGGGGAAATTACGTTGTCTTTTTTACTTGAAACTTTTAATTTTTTGGGGGGGGAAAACTTTATTTTTTTAACTTTTCTTTTCACTTTATTTTTTGTCCTACTTTGGGACTTGAACTTTTGGGGGTCTGATCCCTTTACAATGCATTCCAATACACAATGTGTATTACCCATACAGCTTCCGGCCTGTGAGGTTCAGTGGGCTGGATCTCACAGGCTCGTCACCGGAAGGCAGCGCAGGTGTCTAAAGAAGGCATCGGGTCCCCCCTACAGCCGGGGACCCGATGGCACCGCCGATCCCCGCCGGAACAACCAGTAAACGCCGCAAACCGCAGGTCTGAATTGCCAATACGGGGGGGGGGGGGGTCACGCACGCCACGCAGCGGTGATCGGAACTACACATGACATACAGGTACGTCATGTGTTCTTAAGTGCCAGGACATCATGACGCACCGGTACATCATATGTATTAGCAATAGTAATTAGACTACATACACACCAATACAAACATCCTGCCCCTTTTTCGTCCATAAAAAAGAAAATAAAAAATATAAATTTATTATATTTATTAGTTTTAGCAATAGTATAGTGGAATTTGTATGTGTAAAATATACAAACATACACACCCTGACTACTGAGCGTCAGACCGTGGGCCTTTGACCAGGGTACCAGCCTTCTGAAGAGAGAGTGGGGCAGCTAGCTCAGCCCTTTCCTCAGCATTAAACCCTTCTTCTGCCAGGGAGGAGACTAGAGAAGCCGACCCTATGCCTCGTCCAAGGGAGGAAACTGGAGAAGCCAGCCCTATGCCTCGTCTCAGGGAGGAGACTGGAGAAGCCAGCCCTATGCCTCGTCTCAGGGAGGAGACTGGAGAAGCCAGCCCTATGCCTCATCTCAGGGAGGAGACTGGAGAAGCCAGCCCTATGCCTCGTCTCAGGGAGGAGACTGGAGAAGCCAGCCCTATGCCTCATCTCAGGGAGGAGACTGACGAAGCCGGCCCTATGCCTCGTCTCAGGGAGAACACTGGAGAAGCCAGCCCTATGCCTCGTCTCAGGGAGGAGACTGGAGAAGCCAGCCCTATGCCTCGTCCCAGGGAGAACACTGGAGAAGCCAGCCCTATGCCTCATCTCAGGGAGGAGACTGGAGAAGCCAGCCCTATGCCTCGTCCCAGGGAGGAAACTGGAGAAGCCAGCCCTATGCCTTGTCCCAGGGAGGAAACTGGAGAAGCCGGCCCTATGCCTCATCTCAGGGAGGAGACTGGAGAGGCCAGCCCCTATGCCTCATCTCATGGAGGAGACTGGAGAGGCCGGCCCTGTGCCTCGTCCCAGGGAGGAGACTGAAGAAGCCAGCCCTATGCCTCACCTGTATTGTTTTGTACCTGAATTCCTCCAGTAAAGAAGCCCCCTAGTTTACTCCAGACCAAAGGTTATCTCACTGCCTGAACAGTCGCACAGGCCCACCGGACTGGCGGTATCCTTATTTATCACAAGGTTCCCCCATCTTCTGGCAAGTGCCTCACATCCAAGGTACTTGCACAGGCCCTGCATATGGGAGTGGAGCTTAAACTTTGAGCTACCACTTTAATTTAAATAGCCGGAATTATCTTTCTGGCACCTATGTATTTAGTGTACTTGAATCTCTTTGTACATTTATCTAACCTTTTTGCCCTTCTGGATTTTTTTTTTATTTTTTTACCCGTCCAGTACGTTTCCCTTAAAGCGAACCTTTCACCAGGATTTCACTTCATAAACTATTACCAGTACCTTATAGATGATCCTCATTGTGTTTCAATGCATTCTTGTGCCGCTTTCCTGCGATGGGTATTCATGAAAAAAACAACTTATAAAGTCCTCGTCTTCCCTCACTCCGGGCTGTACCTCCCCTGCCCTAACCCCGCCTCTAAGTAGTGTAACTGACACCCGGCTCAGTCGCCGGGACCGCGCTTGTACAGGCGGCGCATGCGCCGTCGGACTCAAACGCGATCCTGTAACTGAATCGCGCATGAGGAAGAGAAGACAGGCAGGCATCGGGGATGGCGCATGCGCGATTCAGTTACAGGATCGCGCTCGAGTCCGACGGCTCATGCGCCGCCTGTACAAGCGCGGTCCCGGCGACTGAGCCGGGTGTCAGTTACACTACTTAGAGGCGGGGTTAGGGCAGGGGAGGTACAGCCCGGAGTGAGGGAAGACGAGGACTTTATAAGTTGTTTTTTTCATGAATACCCATCGCAGGAAAGCGGCACAAGAATGCATTGAAACACAATGAGGATCATCTATAAGGTACTGGTAATAGTTTACTAAGTGAAATCCTGGTGAAAGGTTCGCTTTAATGAGAGTTAAATCGAAACATGCATGTAGGGACTAGCTGCACTAGGGCGCTTGAGGGCAAGGTTCTGGACGGGGTCGTTCTTCTCAGGACGGGTGCTCCGTGGCTAGGTCATTAGGTCCAGTACAGCACCCGTAACCCAGGGCCGTCTAGGGATCTAGCGCCCCTCTGTTTGCACCTGTCTGGTACTTGCTTTTTCTTTTAGGATCATACCTACAACTGTGATTCTACGATCTCCGGATGAACCATATTATCTGGTAGGACTATTGGTTATTATTTCTTTTTGGTGCCGCCGTGCACCCTTAGGCTAGAGGGTTATTGAGTACTCTGAGCAGCCAAACATTATTTTTGTTTTGATACACCTTAAGGGACTATTATTAAATGAACTGATTAAAATTTACATCTTAATAAGTATCACCATTCCCACCCTTCCGTTTCTGTAACCCGTGGTAACGACATTATTAATTATCTACCGTTCTATTTTTTTTATCATAGACTACCCAGGTAAAAGCCAATGCCACAGGCCGAGAACTTATCCTCCCACCATTATCAAAGACTCCCCAGGCAGAAGCCAATCTCTCTGGTCAACGGCTTATTGTCCGACCATTATCACAGACTTCTCAGGTAGAAGACAACCCCACGGGCTGAGGACTTATCCTCCCACCATCATAAAGTACCTAGGTAGAATCCAACCTTGTGGATTGAGAAATAACCCTCCCACGATCATCATAGACCATCCAGGTAGAAGCCAACCCCGCAAACCGAGGACAAACCCACCCACCACTTTAACAGACACCTCAGGTAGAAGCCAACCCCACGGGCTAAGGACTAATACTCCCACAGTCATCACAGACTCGTCACTCCTTGAGCAGAAGCTAACCCCGAGGGAAGAGTAATAATCCTCCCACCATTATCACAGAATCCTCAGTTAGTACCCAACCCTGTTGGCCAAGGACTAATCCTCCCACCATTATCACCAACTTCTAAGGTGGAAGCCAACCCCATGGGCCGAGGACTAAACCTCCCGCCATCATCATAGACTACCAAGGTAGAAGCCAAGCCTGAGGGTCGAGGACAAATCCTCCCATCATTATCACAGACTCCGTAGGTAGAAGCCAACCTGTCTGGTCGAGAACTAATCCTCCCACCATCATCATAGACTAACCAGGTAGAAGCCAACCCCGCAGGCCAAAGACTAATCCTCCCACCATTATTACAGACTCCTCAGATGGTAACCAACCTCGCGGGCTGAAAACTAATCCTATCACCATCATTATAGATCATCAAGGTACAAGCCAATGCCAAGGGCCTATGACTAATCCTCTAACCCTTATAACAGACTGCACAAGTAGAAGCAAATCCCATGGGTGGAGAACTAATCCTTCCACCATTGTCACAGACTCCTCAGGTAGAAGCCAAACCCTCGGGCCAAGGACTAAACATCCCAATATTATTACAGACTCCTCTGGTAGAACCCAACCCTGAGGACTAATCATCCCACCATAATCATGGACCACTTAGGTAGAAGCTAACCTCATAGGCTGAGAACTAGTCCTCCCACCATTATCACAAACTACCCAGGTAAAAGTAAACCCTGCAGACCAAGGACTAATTCTCCCTCCATTATCACAGATTCTTCTGGTCATCTCCGTGGGCTGAGGACTAATCCTCCCACCATCATCAAAGACTACCCAGCTAGAAGCCAACCCTGCGGGCGAGGACTAAATCAGCCACCATCATCATAGACTCCCCAGGTGGTGGCTAACCCCCGGGCTGAATAATAATCCTTCCATCATCATCATAGACTACCCAGGGAGAAAGCAATCCCTTGGACTAATCCTCCAACCATTATCACAGATTCCTGAGGTGAAAGCCAATTCCCCCGGTCAAGGACTAATTGTCCCAATATTATCACAGACTCCTCTGGTAGAAGTCAACCCTAGTGTTGAGCGAATCTTGCTTCAGATCATAGATTGCCTCTGTGAAGACAAGATTTGTTTCACCAGAAGCACGAGACTTCAGTGATTGAGTTCACTATTCATTTCTAGATCTTTAAAAGTATTTCAAATTAGCAATCAGTTTTGGTATTGAGGTACCAGCCGGTAACAAACCCGAGTTCGGATTTTGAATTTTAAATAGTTTTAAAGATGCGGACATGAATACTGAATTCATTCACCGAAGTATCGCACAACATCGGGTGAAACAAATTTTGTCTCCACGGAGGCAATACATTTTAATGCTGTACGGAGAAAGGTCTCCGTACAGCATTAACCCCTTAAGGACTCAATCTTGGCAATCTTTTTGCAAATCTGACCAGTGTCACTTTAAGTGCTGATAACTTTAAAACGCTTTGACTTATCCAGGCCATTCTGAGATTGTTTTTTTGTCACATATTGTACTTCATGACACTGGTAAAATGAAGTAAAAGAAAATCATTTTTATTTATATAAAATACAAAATTTACCAAAATTTGTAAAAAAAATAGCAAATTTTCAAGTTTCAATTTCTCTACTTCTATAATACATAGAAATACCTCCAAAAATAGTTATTACATTCCCATACTTCATGTTTGGCTCATTTTGGGAATGATATTTTATTTTTTGGGGATGTTACAAGGCTTAAAAGTTTAGAAGCAAATCTTGAAATTTTTCAGAAATTTTCAAAAACCCAATTTTTAGGGACCAGTTAAGGTATGAAGTCACTTTGCGAGGCTTACATAATAGAAACCACCCTAAAATGACCCCATTCTATAAACTACACCCCTCGAAGTATTCAAAACTGATTTTACAAACTTTGTTAACCCTTTAGGTGTTCCACAAGAGTTAATGGCAAATGGTGTTAAAATTTCAGAATTTAGATTTTTGGGCAAATTTTCAATTTTAATCCATTTTTTCCAGTAACAAAGCAAGGGTTAACAGCCAAACAAAATGCTATATTTATGGCCCTGACTCTGCCGTTTACAGAAACACCCCATATGTGGCCGTAAACTACTGTACGGCCACACAGCAGGGCGTAGAGGGAAAGGTGCACAGTATGGTTTTTAGAAGGCAGATTTTGCTGGACAGTTTTTTTTGACACCATGTCCCATTTGAAGCCCCCGTGATGCACCCCTAGAGTAGAAACTCCCGAAAAATGATCCCATCTAAGAAACTACACCCCTCAAGGTATTCAAAACTGATTTTACAAACTTTTTTAACCCTTTAGGTGTTGCACAAGATTTCATGGAAAATAGAGATACAATTTCAAAATTTTACTTTTTTGGCAGATTTTTCTATTTTAATATTTTTTTTTTCCAGTTACAAAGCAAGGGTTAACAGCCAAACAAAACTCATTATTTATGGCCCTGATTCTGTAGTTTACAGAAACACCCCATATGTGGTGGTAAACTGCTGTACGGGCACACAGCAGGGCGCAGAAGGAAAGGAATGCCATACGGTTTTTGGAAGGCAGATTTTGCTGGACTGGCTTTTTGGACACCATGTCCCATTTGAAGCCCCCCTGATGCACCCCTAGAGTAGAAACTCCAAAAAAGTGACCCCATTTTAGAAACTACGGGATAGGGTGGCAGTTTTGTTGGTACTAGTTTAGGGTACATATGATTTTTGGTTGCTCTATATTACACTTTTTGTGCGGCAAGGTAACAAGAAATAGCTTTTTCTGCACCGTTTTTTTGTTGTTGTTATTTACAATATTCATCTGACAGGTTAGATCATGTGGTATTTGTATAGACCAGGTTGTCACGGATGAGGCGATACCTAATATGTATACAATTTTTTTATTTATGTAAGTTTTACACAATGATTTCATTTTTAAAACAAAAAAAAATCATGTTTTAGTGTCTCCATAGTCTAAGAGACATATTTCTTTCATTTTTTGGGCGATTACCTTCGGCAGGGTCTCATTTTTTGTGGGATGAGATGACGGTTTGATTGGCACTATTTTGGGGTGCATATGACTTTTTGATCGCTTGCTATTACACTTTTTGTGACGTAAGATGACCAAAAATTGCTTTTTTTACACCGTTTTTATTTTTTTACGGTGGTCACCTGAGGGGTTAGGTCATGTGATACTTTTATAGAGCTGGTCGATACGGACGCGGCGATACCTAATATGTATACCTTTTTTTATTTATGTAAGTTTTACACAATGATTTCATTTTTTAAACAAAAAAAAATCATGTTTTAGTGTTTCCATAGTCTAAGAGACATAGTTTTTTCACTTTTTGGGCGATTATCTTGGGTAGGGTACGATTTCTGTGGGATGAGATGATGGTTTGATTGGTACTATTTTGGCGTACATGCGACTTTTTTGATCACTTTTATTACCTTTTTTGGGAAGTAAGGTGGGCAAAATTTCAATTTTCTCAAAGTTTTTATGTTTTTATTTTTATGGCGTTCACCGTGCGGGGAAAGTAACATGACCGTTTTATAGATCAGGTCGTTACGGACGCGGCGATACCTAATATGTGCAGTGTATTTTTATTTATTTTTTATTCAGTGATAAATGTGTTTTTTTTATCTTTACTTTTTTTCACTTATTTTTGACCCAGACCCACTTGGTTCTTGAAGATCCAGTGGGTCTGATGTCTGTATAATACAGTACAGTACACTATATAGGGTATTGTACTGTGTTTTACTTACACTTTGTCTTAACAGATCTATGCCTTTAGCACAGATCTGTTCAGCACCATGGACAGCAGGATGCCTGAGAAGGCGTCCTGTTGCCATGGGAACCTTCCCCGTCTGCTTAGTTGTGGCCACAACTGAGCAGACGGGGAAGGGTAAGGAGGGGGGCTCCCTCCCTCTGTCACCCCATCTTGTCTGGGGGCTGCAAAGGCACAGGGACAGGGAGCTCCCTGACCCTGACTGTAAACCTTTTCCATACAGCGGTATGGAAAGGGTTAAACGGCTGACATCTGCACAGATGTTAGCCGTTTATACCAGAGTGTCAGCAATGTGCTGACACCCTGGTATAACCACTGGCCACCAATGATTATTCAAGAGGAGGCTGGCGGGGGACCGCACCGCCTGTAACACCCCCCCTGCACCACCCGCCGGCATCAAATAATTCAGGGGTGCAGGGGGGGTGAAAAATCTTTAGTTTCCGCACATTAAAGTTTCTGATCCCCGCGGCAATCGCTGATACGGGGGGAGTCACATGACCCCCCTGGAGTTGTGACAGGATATAGGCTGAATGATTTCAGCCGGCATCCTGTTTGGATTAACCCCCGCGGCGCCACAATCGCGATTTAAACGTAGGACGTACAGGTTCGCCCTGAGTCCTTAAGGATTCGGGAAATAGGGCGTACCGGTATGCCCTAAGTCCTTAAGGGGTTAAAAAAAGTGTTAGAGTGAATTGACTTCAGATCTATGACGCTCGATTCGCTCAACACTATAGACTACCGAGGTAGAAAACAAACCTGCAAGTCGAAGACTAATCCTCCCACCACCATCATAGACTATAGGTAGAAGCCAATTCCGTGGGTGGAGGAATAATCCCTCCATCATTATTAAGTTTAATGCCCTGGAGCAGGGGTACTGTGAAGTCTGGAAATTTGCCCCTGTTTTCCCTCTGCAAAGTTAGAAACTTCTTACTTTATTTCACTTAAAAGGGTTAACATGCACCGTTTAATACAGGGTAACTGAATTTTATATGTATGTTGTGATATACTGTATATCTTGCTCATTTGCACTGTGTTTACATGGCTCTGTGAAAAGGGTTATTGAATACTGAGAGACTTTTGGGACTTTGAATGAGAAACTGGTAATCTTCTACAGCTGCTATAGGGTTTAAAGACCATGTTTTAGAGGGAAAAAGCCAGACTTGTTTACCACCAAAAGCAGACAGATTGACCTTATGACCGTCTGGTTTAGCTCTGTTATTATGTGTTTTTGTCTGAAACAAATGCTGTGTCATTGCCATTGAGTATTATTGAAGCTCTTATGTAAGTTTATGACAGACGGGAGTTGTTACAATGTATCAGTTTGTGCTGAGCTTCTCCACACCACCCTTCCCATTAGAAGATTCCAGTCTAGCAAGAAACTGTATATAAGGAGAGCAGTCAGAGCCCTTAGTTTGCTGCAGTTAAGGTCCAGTGCTTGGAGGGGAGACTCTGCCAGACTACTGAGTGACCAGAAGAAGACACTAAGATGGGGACGCTGAGCCACAGAGAATGGGTCAACAGCCCTTTGACTAAGGAGCTACCTGGACTGAGCTACAGAATTTGGACCTCCAGGCTACCAGCCTTCCGAAGAGAGAGAGAGGGACAGCTAGCTTAGGCCTTTCCTCAGCATCAAATCCTTCTTCTGCTAGGGAGGAGACTGGAGAAGCAGCTCAGTGCACTGCCTATATTGTTTTGCACCTGAATTCCTCCAGTAAAGAAGCACACTGGTTTATAGCAGACCCTGACACTCTGGACTTATTTCCCATTGGGGTGCACCATACCTTACTATCCCTTCTGGAGAGCAGTAACATATGGTGACAGCTCAACAGTGTCCGGGGGACCCAGCGTGGCGTTGGGGCAACCCCAAACCCGGCCACTGCACCAAGACTTGTCAAGGCTTAGAACTATTCCTCCCACCATTATCATAGACTACCTAGGTAGAAGCCAACCTGGCAGGCTGAGAACTAATCCTCTCACCATCATCATAGATTACCCAGGAAGAAGCCAACCCCGAGAGCCAAGAAATAATCCTTCCACCATCACCATAGACTACTCATGTAGACGACAACCCCCATGGGCTGAGCACTAATCCTCCCACCATCATCACATACTCTTCAGGAAGAAGTAAACCCCATGGCCTGAGAACTAAACCTCCCACCATCATCATAGAGTACCCAGTACCCAGGTAGAATCTAAACCTGTGGGCCGAGGAGTAATCTTCCCAACAGCAGCAAAGACTCATCAGGTAGAAGCCAACCCTGCGGGCTGAAGACCAATCCTCCCACCATTATCAAAGACTCCTCATTTCTTGGGTAGAAGGCAACTCTGCAGGCCAAAAACTAATACTCCCACCATTATCACAGACTACTCATGCAGAAGACAACTCCGCGGGCTGAGGAATAATACTTCCACCCTCATCAAAGACTCCTAAGGTGGAAGTCAACCCCTCAGGCCAAGGATTACTCCTCCAAACATTACCAAAAACTACTAAGTAGAAGCAAACCAAAGGGCGAAGGTCTATTCCTCCCACCATTTTCAGACTCCCCAGGTAGAAGTCAACCTTGCGGGCTGAGAACTGATCCTCCCACCATTATCACAGACTCCTCAGGTAGGAGCAAACCCCACTGGCCGAGGACTAATACTCCCACCATCATCACAGACTCCTCAGGAAGAAGCTCACCCAGTGGGCTGAGGACTAATCCTCGCATAATCATAGACCAGAGGCTGGGAAACACAAACCCCACCATATACAGGATTACTGCAGCATGATAACATGTGAAAGGACATACAATGCACATGTGACATAACATATAGAGTAGATAACACAGGACATACAGAGAGCACGTAACAGGGCATACAGAGAACACGTCACAGGCCATACAGAGAGCACGACACAGGACATACAGAGAGCACATCACAGGACATACAGAGAGCACATCACAGGACATACAGAGTACACGTCACAGGACATACAGAGAACACGTCACAGGACATACAGAGAAAACGTCACAGGACATACAGAGAAAACGTCACAGGACATACAGAGAAAACGTCACAGGACATACAGAGAACAAGTCACAGGACAGACAGAGAGCACGACACAGGACATACAGAGAGCACGACACAGGACATACAGAGAGCACATCACAGGACATACAGAGAACATGTCACCGGACATACAGAGAACATGTCACAGGACATACAGAGAACATATCACAGGACATACAGAGAACACGTCACAGGACATACAGAGAACATGTTACAGGACATACAGAGAACATGTCACAGGACATACAGAGAACACGTCACAGGACATACAGAGAACACGTCACAGGAAATACAGAGAACACGTCACAGGACATACAGAGAGCATGTCACAGGACATACAGAGAACATGTCACAGGACATACAGAGAGCATGTCACAGGAAAATACAGAGAACACGTCACAGGACATACAGAGAAAATGTCACAGGACATACAGAGAACACATCACAGGACATACAGAGAACACGACACAGGACATACAGAGAACACATCACAGGACATACAGAGAACACGTCACAGGACAGACAGAGAACATGTCACAGGACATACAGAGAACACCTCACAGGACATACAGAGAAAACGTCACAGGACATACAGAGAACAAGTCACAGGACATACAGAGAACACGTCACAGGACATACAGAGAGCACGACACAGGACATACAGAGAACATGTCACAGGACATACAGAGAGCACGTCACAGGACATACAGAGAGCACGTCACAGGACATACAGAGAACAAGTCACAGGACATACAGAGAGCACGTCACAGGACATACAGAGAACAAGTCACAGGACAGACAAAGAACACGTCACAGGACATACAGAGAGCACGACACAGGACATACAGAGAACATGTCACAGGACATACAGAGAACATGTCACAGGACATACAGAGAACATGTCACAGGACATACAGAGAGCACGACACAGGACATACAGAGAAAATGTCACAGGACATACAGAGAAAATGTCACAGGACATACAGAGAACACATCACAGGACATACATAGAACACGACACAGGACATACAGAGAACACATCACAGGACATACAGAGAACACGTCACAGGACAGACAGAGTACACGTCACAGGACATACAGAGAAAACGTCACAGGACATACAGAGAACAAGTCACAGGACATACAGAGAACACGTCACAGGACATACAGAGAGCACGACACAGGACATACAGAGAACATGTCACAGGACATACAGAGAACAAGTCACAGGACAGACAAAGAACACGTCACAGGACATACAGAGAACAAGGCACAGGACATACAGAGAACACGTCACAGGACATACAGAGAGCACGACACAGGACATACAGAGAACATGTCACAGGACATACAGAGAACATGTCACAGGACATACAGAGAACATGTCACAGGACATACAGAGAACATGTCACAGGACATACAGAGAACATGTCACAGGACATACAGAGAACATGTCACAGGACATACAGAGAACATGTCACAGGACATACAGAGAGCACGACACAGGACATACAGAGAGCACGACACAGGAGATACAGAGAAAATGTCACAGGACATACAGAGAACACGTCACAGGACATACAGAGAGCACGACACAGGACATACAGAGAACATGTCACAGGACATACAGAGAGCATGTCACAGGACATACAGAGAACATGTCACAGGACATACAGAGAACATGTCACAGGACATACAGAGAGCACGTCACAGGACATACAGAGAACATGTCACAGGACATACAGAGAACACGTCACAGGACATACAGAGAACACGTCACAGGACATACAGAGTACATAACACAGGACATACAGAAAGCACGTCACAGGACATAGAGAGAACATGTCACAGGACATACAGAGAGCACGACACAGGACATACAGAGAGCACATCACAGGACATACAGAGAACATGTCACAGGACATACAGAGAACATGTCACAGGACATACAGAGAACACGTCACAGGACATACAGAGAGCACGTCACAGGACATACAGTGAGCACGTCACAGGACATACAGAGAACATGTCACAGGACATACAGAGAACATGTCACAGGACATACAGAGAACATGTCACAGGACATACAGAGAACACGTCATAGGACATACAGAGAACACGTCACAGGACATACAGAGAGAACGTCACAGGACATACAGAGTACATAACACAGGACATACAGAGAACACGTCACAGGACATAGAGAGAACATGTCACAGGACATACAGAGCACGTCACAGGACATACAGAGAACATGTCACAGGACATACAGAGAACATGTCACAGGACATACAGAGAACATGTCACAGGACATAAAGAGAACACGTCACAGGACATACAGAGAGCACGACACAGGACATACAGAGAAAACGTCACAGGACATACAGAGAGCACGTCACAGGACATACAGAGTACATAACACAGGACATAGAGAGTACATGTCACAGGACATTGGGCAGACTAGATGGGCCAAATGGTTCTTATCTGCCGACACATTCTATGTTTCTATGACATACAGAGAACACGTCACAGGACATACAGAGAGCACGTCACAGGACATACAGAGAGCACGTCACAGGACATACAGAGAACATGTCACTGGACATACATAGAACATGTCACAGGATATACAGAGAGCACATCACAGGATATACAGAGAACATGTCACAAGATATACAGAGAACACGTCACAGGACATACAGAGAACACGTCACAGGACATACAGAGAGCATGTCAAAGGACATACAGAGAGCATGTCACAGGACATACAGAGAACACGTCACAGGACATACAGAGAACACGTCACAGGACATACAGAGAGCACATCACAGGACATACAGAGAACATGTCACAGGACATACAGAGAACATGTCACAGGACATACAGAGAACACGTCACAGGACATACAGTGAGCACGTCACAGGACATACAGTGAGCACGTCACAGGACATACAGAGAGCACGTCACAGGACATACAGAGTACATAACACAGGACATAGAGAGTACATGTCACAGGACATTGGGCAGACTAGATGGGCCAAATGGTTCTTATCTGCCGACACATTCTATGTTTCTATGACATACAGAGAACACGTCACAGGACATACAGAGAGCACGTCACAGGACATACAGAGAACATGTCACAGGACATACAGAGAACACGTCACAGGACATACAGAGAACACGTCACAGGACATACAGAGTACATAACACAGGACATACAGAAAGCACGTCACAGGACATAGAGAGAACATGTCACAGGACATACAGAGAGCACGACACAGGACATACAGAGAGCACGTCACAGGACATACAAAGAACATGTCACAGGACATACAGAGAACATGTCACAGGACATACAGAGAACACGTCACAGGACATACAGTGAGCACGTCACAGGACATACAGTGAGCACGTCACAGGACATACAGAGAACATGTCACAGGACATACAGAGAACATGTCACAGGACATACAGAGAACATGTCACAGGACATACAGAGAACACGTCATAGGACATACAGAGAACACGTCACAGGACATACAGAGAGAACGTCACAGGACATACAGAGTACATAACACAGGACATACAGAGAACACGTCACAGGACATAGAGAGAACATGTCACAGGACATACAGAGCACGTCACAGGACATACAGAGAACATGTCACAGGACATACAGAGAACATGTCACAGGACATACAGAGAACATGTCACAGGACATAAAGAGAACACGTCACAGGACATACAGAGAGCACGACACAGGACATACAGAGAAAACGACACAGGACATACAGAGAGCACGTCACAGGACATACAGAGTACATAACACAGGACATAGAGAGTACATGTCACAGGACATTGGGCAGACTAGATGGGCCAAATGGTTCTTATCTGCCGACACATTCTATGTTTCTATGACATACAGAGAACACGTCACAGGACATACAGAGAGCACGTCACAGGACATACAGAGAGCACGTCACAGGACATACAGAGAACATGTCACTGGACATACATAGAACATGTCACAGGATATACAGAGAGCACATCACAGGATATACAGAGAACATGTCACAAGATATACAGAGAACACGTCACAGGACATACAGAGAACACGTCACAGGACATACAGAGAGCATGTCAAAGGACATACAGAGAGCATGTCACAGGACATACAGAGAACACGTCACAGGACATACAGAGAACACGTCACAGGACATACAGAGAGCACGTCACAGGACATACAGAGAGCACGTCACAGGACATACAGAGAACACGTCACAGGACATACAGAGAGCACTTCACAGGACATACAGAGAGCACATCACAGGACATACAGAGAACACGTCACAGGACATACAGAGAACACGTCACAGGACATACAGAGAACACGTCACAGGACATACAGAGAACACGTCACAGGACATACAGAGAACATGTCACAGGACATACAGAGAACACGTCACAGGACATACAGAGAACACGTCACAGGACATACAGAGAACACGTCACAGGACATACAGAGAACACGTCAGAGGACATACAGAGAACACGTCAGAGGACATACAGAGAACACGGCACAGGAAATACAGAGAACATATCACAGGACATACAGAGAGCACGTCACAGGACATACAGAGAGCACGTCACAGGACATAAAGAAAACACGTCACAGGACATACAGAGAGCACGTCACAGGACATACAGAGAACATGTCACAGGACATACAGAGAGCACGTCACAGGACATACAGAGAACATGTCACAGGACATACAGAGAGCATGTCACAGGAAAATACAGAGAGCACATCACAGGACATAAAGAATACACGTCACAGGACATACAGAGAACAAGTCACAGGACATACAGAGAGCACGTCACAGGACATACAGAGAACACGTAACAGGGCATACAGAGAACACGTCACAGGACATACAGAGAACACGTCACAGGACATAAAGAAAACACGTCACAGGACATACAGAGAACACTTCACAGGACATACAGAGAACAAGTCACAGGACATACAGAGAACACGTCACAGAACATACAGAGAACATGTCACAGGACATACAGAGAACACGGCACAGGAAATACAGAGAACATATCACAGGATATACAGAGAACATGTCACCGGACATACAGAGAACACGTCACAGGACATACAGAGAGCACGTCACAGGACATACAGAGAGCACGTCACAGGACATACAGAGAACACGTCACAGGACATACAGAGAACACGTCACAGGAAATACAGAGAACACGTCACAGGAAATACAGAGAGCACGTCACAGGACATACAGAGTACACGTCACAGGACATACAGAGAACATGTCACAGGAGATACAGAGAACATGTCACAGGAAATACAGAGAACATGTCACCGGACATACAGAGAACAAGTCACAGGACATACAAAGAACACGTCACAGGACATACAGAGAAGACGTCACAGGACATACAGAGAACATATCACAGGACATACAGAGAACATGTCACAGGACATACAGAGAACACGTCACAGAACATACAGGGAGCACGTCACAGGACATACAGAGAACACGTCACAGGACATACAGAGAACACGTCACAGGAAATACAGAGAACACGTCACAGGACATACAGAGAGCATGTCACAGGACATACAGAGAGCACGTCACAGGACATACAGAGAACACGTCACAGGAAATACAGAGAACACGTCACAGGACATACAGAGAACACGTCACAGGAAATACAGAGAGCACGTCACAGGACATACAGAGTACACGTCACAGGACATACAGAGAACATGTCACAGGAGATACAGAGAACATGTCACAGGAAATACAGAGAACATGTCACCGGACATACAGAGAACAAGTCACAGGACATACAAAGAACACGTCACAGGACATACAGAGAAGACGTCACAGGACATACAGAGAGCACCTCACAGGACAAACAGAGTACACATCACAGGACATACAGAGAACACGTCACAGAACATACAGAACACATGTCACAGGACATACAGAGAACACGTCACAGGACATACAGAACACATGTCACAGGACATACAGAACACATGTCACAGGACACACAGAGAGCACGTCACAGGACATACAGAGAACACGTCACAGGACATACAGAGTACATAACACAGGACATACAGAGAACACGTCACAGGACATACAGAGAACATGTCACAGGACATACAGAGAACATGTCACAGGACATACAGAGAACACGTCACAGGACATACAGAGAACACGTCACAGGACATGCAGAGAACATGTCACAGGACATACAGAGAGCACATCACAGGACATACAGAGTACACGTCACAGGACATACAGAGAACACGTCACAGGACATACAGAGAGCACGTCACAGGACATACAGAGAGCACGTCACAGGACATACAGAGAACATGAAATGGGGGTAGTAGTCCTGTTCTGTGAGGTCAGTTTATTGAGTATAAAATGGGGGTAGTAGTCCTGTTCTGTGAGGTTCTTAAACAGAATAAAATGGGGGTAGTAGTCCTGTTCTAAGGTCCGTGCAGAGTATAAAATGGGGGTAGTAGTCCTGTTTTGAGGTCCGTGCAAAATATAAAGTGGGGGTAGTAGTCCTGTTCTGTGAGGTCCATTCAGAGTATAAAATGGGGGTAGTAGTCCTGTTCTGTGAGGTCCGTGCAGAGTATAAACTGGGGGTAGTAGTCCTGTTTTGAGGTCCGTGCATAGTATAAAGTGGGGGTAGTAGTCCTGTTCTGTGAGGTCCATTCAGAGTATAAAATGGGGGTAGTTGTCCTGTTCTGTGAGGTCCATTCAAAGTATAAAATGGGGGTAGTAGTCCTGTTCTGTGAGGTCCGTGCAGAGTATAAAATGGGGGTAGTAGTTCTGTTCTGTGAGGTCCATTCAAAGTATAAAATGGGGGTAGTAGTCCTGTTCTGTGAGGTCCGTGCAGAGTATAAATAGGGGTAGTAGTCCTGTTCTGTGAGGTCCGTGCAGAGTATAAATGGAGGTAGTAGTCCTGTTCTGTGAGGTCCGTGCAGAGTATAAATGGAGGCAGTAGTCCCGGCTCCAGCAGCTTCTATCCTGTCATCGGGTGTCATTATCGGGCGGCGGGTCACCCTGATTGTCTCTCCGATCACATGAAAGTTAAGGAACAAGCGTCCTGATAATGGCAGGTAACCCGCGGGGGATGTGAGGAGGGGTGACCGGCAGGGTGTAAGGAGGGGTGACCCGGCGGGGTGTGTGAGGAGGGGTGACCCGGCGGGGTGTGTGAGGAGGGGTGTCCCGGCAGGGTGTGTGAGGAGGGGTGACCGGCAGGGTGTAAGGAGGGGTGACCCGGCGGGGTGTGTGAGGAGGGGTGACCCGGCAGTGTGTGTGTGAGGAGGGGTGACCGGCAGGGTGTAAGGAGGGGTGACCCGGCGGGGTGTGTGAGGAGGGGTGACCCGGCAGGGTGTGTAAGGAGGGGTGACCCGGCGGGGTGTGTGAAGAGGGGTGACCCGGCAGGGTGTGAGAGGAGGGGTGACCCGGCGGGGTGTGTGAGGAGGGGTGACCCGGCGGGGGGTGTGAGGAGGGGTGACCCGGCAGGGTGTGAGAGGAGGGGTGTCCCGCGGGGGATGTGAGGAGGGGTGACCCGGCAGTGTGTGTGAGGAGGGGTGACCCGGCAGGGTGTGAGAGGAGGGGTGTCCCGGCAGGGTGTGAGAGGAGGGGTGACCCGGCAGGGTGTGTGAGGAGGGGTGACCCGGCAGGGTGTGAGAGGAGGGGTGACCCGGCGGGGTGTGAGAGGAGGGGTGTCCCGCGGGGGATGTGAGGAGGGGTGACTCGGCAGGGGGTGTGAGGAGGGGTGACCCGCGGGCTGCTGACGGCTCCGGCTGTGAAGATTCCCTCAGACATGAGCTCCGGAGGGGACGAGAAGCAGCGAGGAGCGGAGCCCGGGGCCAAACCCCTCACCCGCTTCACTATCGAGGACATCCTGAGCCGCCCCGGGCCCCGGCAACTGCCCCCGGCCGCAGGGGGCGCCACCTCCCCGCTGTGTGCCCTGGAGGAGCTGGCGAGGAAGACCATCCAAGGGCTGGAGAGGAGCCTGCCGGGGGCCACAGGTACCGGGGGTATGTACTGTATATATATACCGGGGGCCACAGGTACCGGGGGTATGTACTGTATACTGCTGTGTACTATATATATACCGGAGAGGAGGGTCCTGCCGGGGGCCACAGGTACCGGAGGTATGTACTGTATACTGCTGTGTACTATATATATACCGGGGGCCACAGGTACCGGGGGTATGTACTGTATACTGCTGTGTACTATATATATACCGGAGAGGAGGGTCCTGCCGGGGGCCACAGGTACCGGGGGTATGTACTGTATACTGCTGTGTACTATATATATACCGGGGGCCACAGGTACCGGGGGTATGTACTGTATACTGCTGTGTACTATATATATACCGGGGGCCACAGGTACCGGGGGTATGTACTGTATACTGCTGTGTACTATATATATACCGGAGAGGAGGGTCCTGCCGGGGGCCACAGGTACCGGAGGTATGTACTGTATACTGCTGTGTACTATATATATACCGGGGGCCACAGGTACCGGGGGTATGTACTGTATACTGCTGTGTACTATATATATACCGGGGGCCACAGGTACCGGAGGTATGTACTGTATACTGCTGTGTACTATATATATACCGGGGGCCACAGGTACCGGGGGTATGTACTGTATACTGCTGTGTACTATATATATACCGGGGGCCACAGGTATCGGGGGTATGTACTGTATACTGCTGTGTACTATATATATACCGGGGGCCACAGGTACCGGAGGTATGTACTGTATACTGCTGTGTACTATATATATACCGGGGGGCCACAGGTACCGGGGGTATGTACTGTATACTGCTGTGTACTATATATATACCGGGGGCCACAGGTACCGGGGGTATGTACTGTATACTGCTGTGTACTATATATATACCGGGGGCCACAGGTACCCGGGGGTATGTACTGTATACTGCTGTGTACTATATATATACCGGGGGCCACAGGTACCGGGGGTATGTACTGTATACTGCTGTGTACTATATATATACCGGGGGCCACAGGTACCGGGGGTATGTACTGTATACTGCTGTGTACTATATATATACCGGGGGCCACAGGTACCGGGGGTATGTACTGTATACTGCTGTGTACTATATATATACCGGGGGCCACAGGTACCGGGGGTATGTACTGTATACTGCTGTGTACTATATATATACCGGGGGCCACAGGTACCGGGGGTATGTACTGTATACTGCTGTGTACTATATATATACCGGAGAGGAGGGTCCTGCCGGGGGCCACAGGTACCGGAGGTATGTACTGTATACTGCTGTGTACTATATATATACCGGGGGCCACAGGTACCGGGGGTATGTACTGTATACTGCTGTGTACTATATATATACCGGGGGCCACACGTACCGGGGGTATGTACTGTATACTGCTGTGTACTATATATATACCGGGGGCCACAGGTACCGGGGGTATGTACTGTATACTGCTGTGTACTATATATATACCGGGGGCCACAGGTACCGGGGGTATGTACTGTATACTGCTGTGTACTATATATATACCGGGGGCCACAGGTACCGGGGGTATGTACTGTATACTGCTGTGTACTATATATATACCGGGGGCCACAGGTACCGGGGGTATGTACTGTATACTGCTGTGTACTATATATATACCGGGGGCCACAGGTACCGGGGGTATGTACTGTATACTGCTGTGTACTATATATATACCGGGGGCCACAGGTACCGGGGTATGTACTGTATACTGCTGTGTTCTATATATATACCGGGGGCCACAGGTACCGGGGGTATGTACTGTATACTGCTGTGTACTATATATATATCGGGGGCCACAGGTACCGGGGGTATGTACTGTATACTGCTGTGTACTATATATATACCGGGGGCCACAGGTACCGGAGGTATGTACTGTATACTGCTGTGTACTATATATATACCGGGGGCCACAGGTACCGGGGGTATGTACTGTATACTGCTGTATACTATATATATACCGGGGGCCACAGGTACCGGAGGTATGTACTGTATACTGCTGTGTACTATATATATACCGGGGGCCACAGGTACCGGGGGTATGTACTGTATACTGCTGTGTACTATATATATACCGGGGGCCACAGGTACCGGGGGTTTATACTGTATACTGCTGTGTACTATATATATACCGGGGGCCACAGGTACCGGAGGTATGTACTGTATACTGCTGTGTACTATATATATACCGGGGGCCACAGGTACCGGGGGTATGTACTGTATACTGCTGTGTACTATATATATACCGGGGGCCACAGGTACCGGGGGTATGTACTGTATACTGCTGTGTACTATATATATACTGGGGGCCACAGGTATCGGGGGTATGTACTGTATACTGCTGTGTACTATATATATATCGGGGGCCACAGGTACCGGGGGTATGTACTGTATACTGCTGTGTACTATATATATACCTGGGGCCACAGGTACCGGGGGTATGTACTGTATACTGCTGTGTACTATATATATACCGGAGAGGAGGGTCCTGCCAGGGGCCACAGGTACCGGAGGTATGTACTGTATACTGCTGTGTACTATATATATACCGGGGGCCACAGGTACCGGGGGTATGTACTGTATACTGCTGTGTACTATATATATACCGGGGGCCACAGGTACCGGGGGTATGTACTGTATACTGCTGTGTACTATATATATACCGGGGGCCACAGGTACCGGGGGTATGTACTGTATACTGCTGTGTACTATATATATACCGGGGGCCACAGGTACCGGGGGTATGTACTGTATACTGCTGTGTACTATATATATACCGGGGGCCACAGGTACCGGGGGTATGTACTGTATACTGCTGTGTACTATATATATACCGGGGGCCACAGGTACCGGGGGTATGTACTGTATACTGCTGGGTACTATATATATACCGGGGGCCACAGGTACCGGGGGTATGTACTGTATACTGCTGTGTACTATATATATACCGGGGGCCACAGGTACCGGGGGTTTATACTGTATACTGCTGTGTACTATATATATACCGGGGGCCACAGGTACCGGGGGTTTATACTGTATACTGCTGTGTACTATATATATACCGGGGGCCACAGGTACCGGAGGTATGTACTGTATACTGCTGTGTACTATATATATACCGGGGGCCACAGGTACCGGGGGTATGTACTGTATACTGCTGTGTACTATATATATATACCGGGGGCCACAGGTACCGGGGGTATGTACTGTATACTGCTGTGTACTATATATATACCGGGGGCCACAGGTACCGGGGGTTTATACTGTATACTGCTGTGTACTATATATATATACCGGAGAGGAGGGTCCTGCCGGGGGCCACAGGTACCGGAGGTATGTACTGTATACTGCTGTGTACTATATATATACCGGGGGCCACAGGTACCGGGGGTATGTACTGTATACTGCTGTGTACTATATATGTACCAGGGGCCACAGGTACCAGGGGTATGTACTGTATACTGCTGTGTACTATATATATACCGGGGGCCACAGGTACCGGGGGTATGTACTGTATACTGCTGTGTACTATATATATACCGGGGGCCACAGGTACCGGAGGTATGTACTGTATACTGCTGTGTACTATATATATACCGGGGGCCACAGGTACCGGGGGTATATACTGTATACTGCTGTGTACTATATACATATATATACTGGAGAGGAGGGTCCTGCCGGGGGCCACAGGTACCGGGGGTATGTATTGTATACTGCTGTGTACTATATATATACCGGGGGCCACAGGTACCGGGGGTATATACTGTATACTGCTGTGTACTATATATATACCGGGGGCCACAGGTACCGGGGGTATGTACTGTATACTGCTGTGTACTATATATATACCGGGGGCCACAGGTACCGGGGGTATATACTGTATACTGCTGTGTACTATATACATATATATACTGCAGAGGAGGGTCCTGCCGGGGGCCACAGGTACCGGGGGTATGTACTGTATACTGCTGTGTACTATATATATACCGGGGGCCACAGGTACCGGGGGTATGTACTGTATACTGCTGTGTACTATATATATACCGGGGGCCACAGGTACCGGGGGTATATACTGTATACTGCTGTGTACTATATACATATATATACTGGAGAGGAGGGTCCTGCCGGGGGCCACAGGTACCGGGGGTATATACTGTATACTGCTGTGTACTATATACATATATACTGGAGAGGAGGGTCCTGCCAGGGGCCACAGGTACCGGGTGTATACTGTATACTGCTGTGTACTATATACATATATATACTGGAGAGGAGGGTCCTGCCGGGGGCCACAGGTTCCGGGGGTATATACTGTATACTGCTGTGTACTATATACATATATATACCGGAGAGGAGGGTCCTGCCGGGGGCCACAGGTTCCGGGGGTATATACTGTATACTGCTGTGTACTATATACATATATACTGGAGAGGAGGGTCCTGCCAGGGGCCACAGGTACCGGGGGTATATACTGTATACTGCTGTGTACTATATACATATATATACTGGAGAGGAGGGTCCTGCCAGGGGCCACAGGTACCGGGGGTATATACTGTATACTGCTGTGTACTATATACATATATATACCGGAGAGGAGGGTCCTGCCGGGGGCCACAGGTACCGGGGGTATGTACTGTATACTGCTGTGTACTATATATATACCGGGGGCCACAGGTACCGGGGGTATATACTGTATACTGCTGTGTACTATATACATATATATACCGTAGAGGAGGGTCCTGCCGGGGGCCACAGGTACCAGGGGTATATACTGTATACTGCTGTGTACTATATATACCGGAGAGGAGGGTCCTGCTGGGGGCCACAGGTACCGGGGGTACATACTGTATACTGCTGTGTACTATATACATATATATACCGGAGAGGAGGGTCCTACCGGGGGCCACAGGTACCAGGGGTATATACTGTATACTACTGTGTACTATATATATATACCGGAGAGGAGGGTCCTGCCGGGGGCCACAGGTACCGGGGGTATATACTGTATACTGCTGTGTACTATATACATATATATACTGGAGAGGAGGGTCCTGCCGGGGGCCACAGGTACCGGGGGTATATACTGTATACTGCTGTGTACTATATACATATATATACCGGAGAGGAGGGTCCTGCCGGGGGCCACAGGTACCAGGGGTATATACTGTATACTGCTGTGTACTATATACATATATATACCGGAGAGGAGGGTCCTGCCGGGGGCCACAGGTACCGGGGGTATATACTGTATACTGCTGTGTACTATATACATATATATACTCCGGAGAGGAGGGTCCTGCCGGGGGCCACAGGTACCTGGGGTATATACTGTATACTGCTGTGTACTATATACATATATATACCGGAGAGGAGGGTCCTGCCGGGGGCCACAGGTACCGGGGGTATATACTGTATACTGCTGTGTACTATATACATATATATACTCCGGAGAGGAGGGTCCTGCCGGGGGCCACATGTACAGGGTATACAGGGATATATACTGTATACTGCTGTGTACTATATATATATACTAGCAGAAGGACTAGGCTTTGCTCGGGTATATTTCATCTATTTCTTTTTATGTTTCCATGTGTCCTAAAAAGATATCGACAGTTTCCCCCATAACAGTGACCTCTACAGTGCCCGCCTCTTTAAGATTGACCTTCACAGTGCCCGCCCCTTTAACAATCACCTCAACAGTGCCCGCCCCTTAAACAATGACCTCCACAGTGCCCGCCTCTTTAAGATTGACCTTCACAGTGCCCGCCTCTTTAAGATTGACCTTCACAGTGCCCGCCCCTTTAACAATCACCTCCACAGTGCCCGCCCCTTTAACATTGACCTTCACGGTGCCCGCGCCTTTAACATTGACCTTCACAGTGCCCGCTCCTTTAACAGTGACCGCCCCTTTAGCATTGACCACCCCTTTAACAGTGACCTTCACAGTGCCCGCACCTTTACCAATGACCTTCACAGTGCCCGCTCCTTTAACAGTGACCGCCCCTTTAACAGTGACTTTCACAGTGCCCGCCCCTTTAACAGTGACTTTAACAGTGACCGCCCCTTTAACAGTGACTTTCAAAGTGTCCATCCCTTTATCAGTGATTTTCACAGTTCCCACCCCTGTAACAGTGACTTTAACAGTGACCGTCCCTTTAACAGTGACTTTCACAGTGACAGCCCCTTTAACAGTGACAGCCCCTTTAACAGTGACAGCCCCTTTAACAGTGACTTTCACAGTTCCCCCCCTTTTAACAGTGACAGCCCCTTTAACAGTGACTTTCACAGTAACTGCCCCTTTAACAGTGACTTTCACAGTGACCGCCCCTTTAACAGTGACTTTCAAAGTGACCGCCCCTTTAACAGTGACTGCCCCTTTAACAGTGACTTTCACAGTGCCCGCCCCTTTAACAGTGACAGCCCCTTTATTAGTGACTTTCACAGTGCCCACCCCTTTAACAGTGACAGCCCCTTTAACAGTGACTTTCACAGTAACCGCCCCTTTAACAGTGACTTTCACAGTGACCGCCCCTTTAACTGCGACTTTCACAGTAACCGCCCCTTTAACAGTGACTTTAACAGTAACCGCCCCTTTAACAGTGACTTTCACAGTGACCGCCACTTTAACAGTGACTTTCACGGTGACCGCCCCTTTAACAGTAACTTTCACAGTGACCGCCCCTTTAACAGTGACTTTCACAGTGACCGCCCCTTTAACAGTAACTTTCACAGTGACCGCCCCTTTAACAGTGACTTTCACAGTGACCGCCCTTTTACCAGTGACTTTCACAGTGACCGCCCCCTTAACAGTGACTTTCACATTGACCGCCCCTTTAACATTGACTTTCAAAGTGACCGCCCCTTTAACAGTGGCTGCTTCCTTAACTGTGACTTTCACAGTGACCGCCCCTTTAACAGTGACTTTCACAGTGACCGCCACTTTAACAGTGACTTTGACGGTGACCGCCCCTTTAACAGTAACTTTCACAGTGACCGCCCCTTTAACAGTGACTTTCACAGTGACCACCCCTTTAACAGTGACTTTCACGGTGACCGCCCCTTTAACTGCGACTTTCACAGTATCCGCCCCTTTAACAGTGACTTTCACAGTGACCGCCACTTTAACAGTGACTTTCACGGTGACCGCCCCTTTAACAGTAACTTTCACAGTGACCGCCCCTTTAACAGTGACTTTCACAGTGACCGCCCCTTTAACAGTGACTTTCACAGTGACCGCCACTTTAACAGTGACTTTCACGGTGACCACCCCTTTAACAGTAACTTTCACAGTGACCGCCCCTTTAACAGTGACTTTCACAGTGACCACCCCTTTAACAGTAACTTTCACAGTGACCGCCCCTTTAACAGTGACTTTCACAGTGACTGCACCTTTAACAGTGACTTTCACAGTGACCGCCCTTTTAACAGTGACTTTCACAGTGACCGCCCTTTTAACAGTGACTTTCACAGTGACCGCCCCTTTAACATTGACTTTCAAAGTGACCGCCCCTTTAACAGTGGCCGCTTCCTTAACTGTGACTTTCACAGTGACCGCTCCTTTAACAGTGGCTTTCACAGTGACCGCCACTTTAACAGTGACTTTCACAGTGACCGCCCCTTTAACAGTGACTTTCACAGTGACCGCCACTTTAACAGTGACTTTCACGGTGACCACCCCTTTAACAGTAACTTTCACAGTGACCGCCCCTTTAACAGTGACTTTCACAGTGACCACCCCTTTAACAGTAACTTTCACAGTGACCGCCCCTTTAACAGTGACTTTCACAGTGACTGCACCTTTAACAGTGACTTTCACAGTGACCGCCCTTTTAACAGTGACTTTCACAGTGACCGCCCCTTTAACATTGACTTTCAAAGTGACCGCCCCTTTAACATTGACTTTCAAAGTGACCGCCCCTTTAACAGTGGCCGCTTCCTTAACAGTGACTTTCACAGTGACCGCTCCTTTAACAGTGGCTTTCACAGTGACTGCCTGTGGCGAAACCAACCTCACCACTGGGTTTTGGAGGGGGCTGTTTGAAGGCCTCTTGCCCCAGGATTACGGCCCTTTGAGATACTTTTACTAACTTTTGAACCCCTGAACCTATTCCAGGGAATTTTGGATAGGTTTGTCCCCCAAGTTATACTGTTTAAATTGATGTAAGTTATATGTATGGACAATGTAACCTCACAAAGTTGTAACAATTTATGATAAGTGTAACTTGTCAGCTTGGAAGGAATATGCTGGGTGTGGTTCTATTGTCCCATTGTGTGTTTGAATGGTGATGTCTGTCCTGTTGTCTCCACATGTGTATTGGTGATCTCCCTTTGTCCTGAGAGATAATTGGATTGCCCTCGGTTGTCTCTGGGACAGAGAGGAGGAAACCATGATGCATTGTGGGGATGTGTTGTATCTCTCCTGTGTCGCAGTCTCCCTTCTGGTCCTCTAGGGGGCGGGAACGATTGGTTGCTGTACTTGCATTGTGTGTGTTGTAAGATATTGATTGGTTGTATTTTAAAACCCTGTGGGCAGTACTATGTTTGTTTTTTATGAATAAAAGAGGCTGTATCTGAAGTACAGTCAGTTCCTGCTAGACCCTCAAGACGGAGCCTTGTCTCGTCATTGGGGGGATTCCCTGTATGCTGTTAGAGACTGATTGCCAGGAGTGTAAGCTGACTGTACGCTTTTCCTGTTCGTCTGCCGGCAGCTATTTGCGAGGTTCCAGTTTGGAGTGCTATTTTGTATCCAGTTCGGGAGGTTGGTGTTCTGCAGTAGCTGTGCCTGTCTCTCAGAAAGGGGCATATCGCCTAAACGGATTTTAACCCCTTGTCTGCTGAAACGGTCCGTTACATTGGTGGCAAGCAGCGGGATCGTTCCTACAGCCAGAAGTACAGCTACAGGGGACACCATTTCTGTGGATTCTACAATTTACGGGCAACGCATGTCCCAGTACAGCAACCCTAAAAGCAACAGGATGGAACCAGCAGTGTTATACGAGGAGGAGGACCTGGATGGCCGGGATGCATTAAGGAAAGGCATCTGGTACCAGGCCCTGGATAATGTACAATACCAGCGGGGTGAGAGTCTCCCCAGTGAAGAGCAGCGGTTGCAGAAGCAAGTGGCCCTGTGGATGCCCTTCCTGGGAGAGCAGCCCCTGGAGGAATGGGTGATAGAACTACAGCACCGGGTATGGCAGGAGCTATGGCTGGAGGATGCCTACCAGGCGCTTTGGTGGTATGTGGCACAGTTTATACCCTGGACAGCTGAGCATGACAAGCCAGAGGGAGAGGAGTATGATGGTCCTGGCTTGTTATGGGAGTCCTTTGCAGAGCCTGGCTTCGGGAGCCCTGCACAGTCCAGACTTCAGGACATTTTCTACGAGAGGGAGGCTAGGCAGAATTGGGATGACCCCCATGAGGTAGAGAAAGACCTGGCTCACCTAGCAACCCTGGAGTGGGAACTGGAGCAGGACTACCAATATCTCTTCCACTCCATTGGGAAGGCTCAGCAGGACAGCAAGAAGTCAGACCCAGGTCCAGAGCCCTTTCAGCTGGGAGGATATTGTGGATGTTTACTGGGAAGAACCCCAGGTGGCCGGTGGAGATGGGACCGAGGTCTCTCCACCGGTCCTGCAGGGAATTGGGAGCCTAGTCTCCATTCCCCAGCGGCCGTGTGATGTACAGGGAATTGGTAGCCCAGTCTCCTTTCCCCAGCAGCAGGACACTGTATTGGGAGCGGAGGCGGTCGGTCGCCCTCCCCAGCGGCTGGAAGTATGTATGGGAGAGGAGCTCGTTACCCCCTCTCCCCAGCGGCAGCTTAACACACCAGGGGGAGACAGTAAGCCCCACAACAGTGACGATGGGACCGTGGTCTCTGCACTTACAGCACAGGGGGTAGGGACAGTCGGTCCTGCCCCCCAGCAACAGGGCTGTTTAGCCAAAGGGGAGACAGTCGGTTTCTCCCTCCAACAACCAGACTCCAACCAGGCTTCTTCCGTGGTAGTGCTGGCACCAGGGCAGAGTCCCGCTGATCCCTGCCCACAAAGCAACCTCCACTCCAAGCCAGGTAGCAACTCAGAGACCGGGAGTACCAGCTACCAATATAACCTTGGTGGATTCACGGGACAGAGACAGGCTACGAAATTCAACAGGTCCAGTATTTGGTTGTGGGTGGGCTGCCAGACTAACTCAGGTACCGACCGGCGTGAGGTCAGGTATCTGGTTAGTCTTCCCTGGGGGGGGGGAGATGTGTGGCGAAACCAACCTCGCCACGGTGTTTTGGAGGGGGCTGTTTGAAGGCCTCTTGCCTCAGGATTATGGCCCATGCTAACTTTTGAACCCCTAAACCTATTCAAGTGAATTTTGGATAGGTTTGTCCCCAAGTTATACTGTTTAAATTGATGTAAGTTATATGTATGGACAATGTAACCTCACAAAGTTGTAACAATTTATAATAAGTGCAACTTGTCAGCTTGGGAGGAATATGCTGGGTGTGGTTCTATTGTCCCATTGTGTGTTTAAATGGTGATGTCTGTCCTGTTGTCTCCACATGTGTATTGGCGATCTCCCTTTGTCCTGAGAGATAATTGGATTGCCCTCGGTTGTCTCTGGGACAGAGAGGAGGAAACCATGTTGCATTGTGTGGGATGTGTTGTCGCAGTCTCCCTTCTGGTCCTCTAGGGGGCGTGAACGATTGGTTGCTGTACTTGCATTGTGTGTGTTGTAAGATATTGATTGGTTGGATTTCAAAACCCTGTGGGCAGTACTATGTTTGTTTTTTTATGAATAAAAGAGGCTGTATCTGAAGTACAGTCAGAGCACTGCTTGACCCTCAACACGGAGCCTTGTCTCGTCATTGGGGGGATTCCCTGTATGCTGTTGGAGACTGATTGCCCGGAGTGTAAGCTGACTGTACGCTTTTCCTGTTCGTCTGCTGGCAGCTATTTGCGAGGTTCCAGTTTGGAGTGCTATTTTGTATCCAGTTCGGGAGTTTGGTGTTCTGCAGTAGCTGTGCCTGTCTCTCAGAAAGGGGCATATCGCCTATTTAATAGTGACTTTCACAGTGCCCGCCCCTTTAACAGTGGCCGCTTCTTTAACTGTGACTTTCTCAGTGACCTCCCCTTTAACAGTAACTTTCACAGTGCCCGTCCCTTTAACAGTGACTTTCACAGTGACAACCCCTTTAAAAGTGACTTTCACAGTGACCGCCCCTTTAACATTGACTTTCACAGTGACCGCACCTTTAACATTGACTTTCACAGTGACCGCCCCTTTATCAGTGGCCGCTTCTTTAACAGTGACTTTCACAGTGACCGCCCCTTTAACAGGGACTTTCACAGTGACCGCCCCTTTAACAGTGGCTTTGACAGTGACCGCCCCTTTAACAGTGGCCTCCCCTTTAACTGTGACTTTCACAGTGACCGCCCCTTTAACAGTGTCTTTCACAGTGACCGCCCCTTTAACAGTGGCCTCCCCTTTAACTGTGATTTTCACAGTGACCGCCCCTTTAACAGTGACTTTTACAGTGATCGCCCCTTTAACAATGATTTTTACAGTGACCGCCCCTTTAACAGTGACTTTAACAGTGACCGCCCCTTTAACAGTGACTTTCACAGTGACCGCCCCTTTAACAGTGACAGCCCCTTTAACAGTGACTTTCACAGTGCCCGCCCCTTTAACAGTGACAGCCCCTTTAACAGTGACTTTCACAGTGACCGCCCCTTTAACAGTGACTTTAACAGTGACCGCCCCTTTAACAGTGGCTTTCACAGTGACCGCCCCTTTAACAGTGGCTTTCCCAGTGACCGCCCCTTTAACAGTGGCCTCCCCTTTAACTGTGACTTTCACAGTGACCGCCCCTTTAACAGTGACTTTTACAGTGATCGCCCCTTTAACAGTGATTTTCACAGTGACCGCCCCTTTAACAGTGACTTTAACAGTGACTGCCCCTTTAACAGTGACTTTCACAGTGACCGCCCCTTTAACAGTGACTTTAACAGTGACTGCCCCTTTAACAGTGGCTTTCACAGTAACCGCCCCTTTAACAGTGGCCTCTCCTTTAAATGTGACTTTCACAGTGACCGCCCCTTAACAGTGACTTTCACAGTGAACGCCCCTTTAACAGTGGCTTTCACAGTGACCGCCCCTTTAACAGTGGCCTCTCCTTTAACTGTGACTTTCACAGTGACCGCCCCTTTAACAGTGGCCTCTCCTTTAACTGTGACTTTCACAGTGATCGCCCCTTTAACAGTGACTTTCACAGTGCCCACCTTTTAACAGGGACCTTCATAGCGCCCGCCCCTTTACTAACAGTGACCTCCACAGTGCCCTCCTATTTAATAACAGTGACCTCCACAGTGCCCGCCCCTTTAATAACAGTGACCCCCTCTGTGCCCGCCCCTTTAAAAACAGTGACCTCCACATTGCCCGACCCTTTAATAACAGTGACCCCCTCTGTGCCCGCCCATTTAATAACAGTAACCTCCACAGTGCCCTCCTATTTAATAACAGTGACCTCCACAGTGCCCGCCCCTTTAATAACAGTGACCCCCTCTGTGCCCTCCTATTTAATAACAGTGACCTCCACATTGCCCGCCCCTTTAAGCAGTAAAGAAAAATGGCTGGGGTGTTATGGAATCCTGGAGTAAAACTGTGTTTTTGGCAGTTGGGATTTGAAGAGAAAGACTTTCAGGCTGGTATTGGGGGGGGGAACTCATTTTTTGGGAATATCTCAGGAACGGTACGTCCTCGAGAGCTGAGACCCGGTCTAAAACCTCCCCGGACACCTGATGTACCTGTGTGCCAGATTTAGTGAATATCGGTCCAGTCGTTTGGTCGCGCATAAAGAACAGACAGACAGACGTCTAGACAGTCAGACAGATACTTATTTTTATATATATAAGAGATAGATACCGGAGAGGAGGGTCCTGCCGGGGTCACAGGTTACGGGGTATACAGGGGTATATACTGTATACTGCTGTGCGATGTCTCCCTTCTGGGTTCTCCCTGATAGGCTATCAGAAGCCGATGCAGGAGGCGCGATGACGTCATCATCATCACACAATGCCTGATAGGGCACTATTAGGGGCACTATTATGTGGCAGAGAATCATTCCTATTGGCGAGACTTTGGGAACACTTGGTGGGCACCCTGGCACAGTGTCAGCTTAGCACAATTATATTTGGGGGACATTATGTTTGCACTATTAGTGTCAGTGCCCTAAAATTCCTGCACCCAGCAAATGGTGTCCTATCTGTGTGGTACTAATATTTTCAGGGGTATTATCTATTTCTACAGTATAGTATTGGGGAGCACAGCAGGCACAGTATTGGGGGACAGGATAAAGAGTTCAGAAGGTGGGGAGAAGGATGGAAAAGTAGGAAGCTAAGATGTTTGAAAGAAATCGTCATGGCGGTCTGGGTGAAAGGAGAAGATGAGGAAAGAGAACATCAGAGGAGACATCACTGGATGTAAGAGGTGTGTGGGGCTGTATTGCCCTGTATGTTTTGTAGTGCTGTGTGTAATGTTAGGAGAGGAGGGTTTAGGTTGAGGATTTGGCAGTTGGTGGGGGGGTGCCATTTCACTTTTTGCCTCAGGCAGCAGAAAGGCTACGTGCATCCCTGACGCTGCTCTTACATTCTCGAAAATCTTTTCATACACCTTAGAATCCTCTCAATGATTGCAATGCAACCTGAGGCAGCACAAACCATGTTGGCCCTCCACCAGCCAGAAACCATGCTGCCCCCTCCACCAAACCACGATGCTCTCTCCACCAGCCAGAAACCATGCTGCCCCCTCCACCAAACCCAAACCATGATGCTCCCTCCACTAGCCAGAAACCATGCTGCCCCCCTCTACCAAGCCTAAACCACAATGCTCCCTCCACCAGCCAGAAACCACGCTGCCCCTCCACCAAGCCTAAACCACAATGCTCCCTCCTCCAGCCAGAAACCATGCTGCCCCCTCCACCAAGCCTAAACCACAATGCTCCCTCCACCAAGCCTAAACCACAATACTCCATCCTCCAGCCAGAAACCATGCTGCCCCCTCCACCAAGCCTAAACTACAATGCTCCCTCCACCAGCCAGAAACCATGCTGCCCCCTCCACCAAGCCTAAACCACAATGCTCCCTCCACCAGCCAGAAACCATGCTGCCCCTCCACCAAGCCTAAACCACAATACTCCATCCTCCAGCCAGAAACCATGCTGCCCCCTCCACCAAGCCTAAACTACAATGCTCCCTCCACCAGCCAGAAACCATGCTGCCCCCTCCACCAGCCAGAAACCATGCTGCCCCCTCCACCAGCCAGAAACCATGCTGCCCCCTCCACCAAACCCAAACCACAATGCTCCCTCCACCAGCCAGAAACCATGCTGCCCCCTCCACCAAACCACGATGCTCCCTCCACCAGCCAGAAACCATGCTGCCCCCGCCACCAAACCCAAACTACGATGCTCTCTCCACCAGCCAGAAACCATGCTGCCCCCTCCACCAAACCCAAACCACGATACTCACTCCACCAGCCAGAGACCATGCTGCCCCCTCCACCAAACCCAAACTACGATGCTCCTTCCACCAGCCAGAAACCATGCTGCCCCCTTCACCAAACCCAAACTACGATGCTCCCTCCACCAGCCAGAAACCATGCTGCCCCTCCACCAAACCCAAACTACGATGCTCCCTCCACCAGCCAGAGACCATGCTGCCCCCTCCACCATCCAGAAACCATGCTGCCCCCCTCTACCAAGCCTAAACCAGAATGCTCCCTCCACCAGCCAGAAACCACGCTGCCCCTCCACTAAGCCTAAACCACGATGCTCCCTCCTCCAGCCAGAAACCATGCTGCCCCCTCCACCAAGCCTAAACCACGATGCTCCCTCCACCAGCCAGAAACCATGCTGCCCCCTCCACCAAGCCTAAAACACGATGCTCCCTCCACCAGCCAGAAACCATGCTGCCCCCTCCACCAAACCACGATGCTCCCTCCACCAGCCAGAAACCATGCTGCCTCTTCCACCAAACCCAAACCACAATGCTCCCTCCACCAGCCAGAAGCCATGCTGCCCCCTCCACCAGCCCTAAACCACAATGCTCCCTCCACCAGCCAGAAACCATGCTGCCCCCTCTACCAAACCACGATGCTCCCTCCACCAGCCAGAAACCATGCTGCCCCCTCTACCAAACCACGATGCTCCCTCCACCAGCCAGAAACCATACTGCCGCCTCCACCAAACCACAATGCTCCCTCCACCAGCCAGAAGCCATTCTGCTCTCTCCACCAGCCCCAAACCATGGATCTTTTTCTACCTGCCCCAAACTATGATGCCCTCTCAACCAGCCATTAAGCATGATGTCTCCTCCACCAGCCACCCACCATGATGAACCCACCACAGCCTTAAATCATGATGCTTTTGAAGTTACAGTTGAATGAGGAATTTCCATTTTGTATCATCTGTCCCTAGAATACTTTCCCAGTATTATTGTAGAACATCCAGCTTTGTCTTAAATTAGATCCGATCACATTATGTCATTAACCCCTTAATGACCAGCCTGTTTTGGGCCTTAGTGAACACGTGATTTTTTTTTCCTTTCATTTTTCCATTGTCGCCTTCCAAGAGCTATAACTATTTTATTTTTCCATTGATATAGTTGTACTTGTACTAGGGAATATTGCTTCTTGCTATGGGATCTCCTCCCTAAACTAGAGATTATTGGTTCTGATGATGGGATATGGGCCTCGTACCAGGGAAGGTTGGTACTGGTAAGGGATCTTCTCTATATACTAGGGAAACTCTATTCTGATAGGATTAGGATTTTGTACAAGAAAAGGTTGATTCTGATAATGGGATCTCCTCGGCAGGGAAGGTAAAGTCAGTTGTGTTGGTAGGTTGTGCTGCCTGTACTATGGATGGCTGCTTCTGTTGCTGGGATCTGATCTCCTTGGTCTTCTACATTTTCTATCTTTTGGATTTAAAAGATCACAACTTAGAATCCACATTTAGACTGTCAAGAGATCCCTGTAATTGCACTGTTGCCGGACTCCTGAGATATTAAGGAGAGGATTTCCTCCGTTCTTGCTTCAGATTGAATAACTCCACATTGGGAAGTTCTGAGATCATTCCAGGGTCCAGTTTTCTGTATATTCAGCTGGAGGTTCATTGCAAGAAGTCCTCAGCTGTCTTGAGGATGGTGCCCTCCAGCACCTGTAATATGGATCTACCAATGGATCTCCCGGTCAGTATGTGTTGAGCTCTGTTTTGAGTCCATCATGGAGCAGCTGCACCCCTTGATGATGACTCGCACCTTCTTCTCATCATCTGTGCCTCATCCCCAGTAATATAAATACCCCATCTGGACGATATCGCTTCATCTGGCAAGGATTACATATCAGACTTCATACAAGAGGAATGTCTTACTCTGCCAATCATCCCACTCCATGGATTCTCTGTCTGGCCTCCTCCAAGGACCTGTCTATGGGCACACTACCAAGGTGAAACATAAGAATTGAGAAATGTAGCCTGGTCCTTTTTCTCGGAGGAGTGTGTGGAGTGAGTATACACCAGAAGGAGCCACCAGGATCAGATTTATAGAAGATTGTAATCCTACGATAGCTTGTGGGCAGACAAATAAGAATAAGACAGTGACCTGCTGCAGACAGAAGAGGACAGTGATCTACTGAAGATAGGTTTGTGATCTATCAATCTATAGTACATCACCAATGTGGTTGATTACCTATGGGAGGAGAGCACATAATTCTGGATTCCTCTGGCTAACGTATCTATCTTGTCAGGGCTTGTCCACAATGGGTTCCAGTGGCTGCAGCTCCATATACCATATTTCTACAGGGGTGTCTATATACAGCTCCATATATAGACTGATGGAGCTACGATCTCCTCACATGAGGTCTACCTGAGGACATGCTCTGCTTTATTTGTCTCTCGTCACCATTCTCTTCTCTATCTGGTAACATCTAGTGATGTGTTGGGAGATTCCTGATATTTTTTGGATCCTCGCATTCTTCCTGAACCTTTCTATTCATTAGGTAACCTTGTGAGAATGACCACAGGTGATAAGAGGGATCGGCTGGAGACAGGAAAAGTGTGTTTTTAAAATGATCCATTAATGGATCCACAGGATTTTGGTGTTCTTCCATCATGGGGTCTCTGTTTGGCACATGTTCTTCAGGATCTAGATAATTTTTCTCTCATGTTTAAGTGCAGGATACCAACAGATCCATTGTGTATACAGTACATACATAAGATGTGACCCCCTGCACTAGAGGGCCCCAGTATATAAATATGTTGGAGAGATGACTGTATGGGAATGTAGATCCATAGATAGATGAATGCATGGTTGGATGAATGATGAATATATAGGTGGCTAATGGCTAGTGACATGGATGAATGTATGGATGGATATGTAGGCGGTAGATCGCTGGCGAGATGGATGAATGTATGGATATGTAGGCGGTAGATCGCTGGCGAGATGGATGACTGTATGGATATGTAGGTGGTAGATCGCTGGCGAGATGGATGAATGTATGGATATGTAGGTGGTAGATCGCTGGCGAGATGGATGAATGTATGGATATGTAGGTGGTAGATCACTGGCGAGATGGATGAATGTATGGATGGATATGTAGACGGTAGATCGCTGGCGAGATGGATGAATGTATGGATATGTAGGGGGTAGATCGCTGGCGAGATGGATGAATGTATGGATATGTAGGTGGTAGATCGCTGGCGAGATGGATGAATGTATGGATATGTAGGTGGTAGATCACTGGCGAGATGGATGAATGTATGGATGGATATGTAGGCGGTAGATCGCTGGCGAGATGGATGAATGTATGGATATGTAGGTGGTAGATCGCTGGTGGGATGGATGAATGTATGGATATGTAGGTGGTAGATCGCTGGCGAGATGGATGAATGTATGGATATGTAGGTGGTAGATCGCTGGCGAGATGGATGAATGTATGGATATGTAGGTGGTAGATCGCTGGTGGGATGGATGAATGTATGGATATGTAGGTGGTAGATCGCTGGCGAGATGGATGAATGTATGGATATGTAGGTGGTAGATCGCTGGTGGGATGGATGAATGTATGGATATGTAGGTGGTAGATCGCTGGCGAGATGGATGAATGTATGGATATGTAGGTGGTAGATCGCTGGTGGGATGGATGAATGTATGGATATACAGGTGGTAGATCGCTGGCGAGATGGATGAATGTATGGATGGATATGTAGGTGGTAGATCTCTGGTGGGATGGATGCATGTATGGATATGTAGGTGGTAGATCGCTGGCGAGATGGATGAATGTATGGATATGTAGGTGGTAGATCGCTGGTGGGATGGATGAATGTATGGATATGTAGGTGGTAGATCGCTGGCGAGATGGATGAATGTATGGATAGATATGTAGGCGGTAGATCGCTGGCGAGATGGATGAATGTATGGATATGTAGGTGGTAGATCGCTGGCGAGATGGATGAATGTATGGATATACAGGGGGTAGATCGCTGGCGAGATGGATGAATGTATGGATATGTAGGTGGTAGATCGCTGGCGAGATTGATGAATGTATGGATATGTAGGTGGTAGATCGCTGGCGAGATGGATGAATGTATAGATGGATATGTAGGCGGTAGATCGCTGCCGAGATGGATGAATGTATGGATATGTAGGTGGTAGATCGCTGGCGAGATGGATGAATGTATGGATATACAGGGGGTAGATCGCTGGCGAGATGGATGAATGTATGGATGGATATGTAGGTGGTAGATCGCTGGCGAGATGGATGAATGTATGGATATGTAGGTGGTAGATCGCTGGCGAGATGGATGAATGTATGGATATACAGGTGGTAGATCGCTGGCGAGATGGATGAATGTATGGATATACAGGGGGTAGATCGCTGGCGAGATGGATGAATGTATGGATGGATATGTAGGTGGTAGATCGCTGGCGAGATGGATGAATGTATGGATATGTAGGTGGTAGATCGCTGGCGAGATGGATGAATGTATGGATATACAGGTGGTAGATCGCTGGCGAGATGGATGAATGTATGGATATGTAGGTGGTAGATCTCTGGTGGGATGGATGCATGTATGGATATGTAGGTGGTAGATCGCTGGTGGGATGGATGAATGTATGGATATTCAGGTGGTAGATCTCTGGTGGGATGGATGCATGTATGGATATGTAGGTGGTAGATCGCTGGCGAGATGGATGAATGTATGGATATGTAGGTGGTAGATCGCTGGCGAGATAGATGAATGTATGGATATACAGGTGGTAGATCGCTGGCGAGATGGATGAATGTATGGATATGTAGGTGGTAGATCTCTGGTGGGATGGATGCATGTATGGATATGTAGGTGGTAGATCGCTGGTGGGATGGATGAATGTATGGATATGTAGGTGGTAGATCGCTGGCGAGATGGATGAATGTATGGATGGATATGTAGGTGGTAGATCGCTGGTGGGATGGATGAATGTATGGATGGATATGTAGGTGGTAGATCGCTGGCGAGATGGATGAATGTATGGATATGTAGGTGGTAGATCTCTGGTGGGATGGATGCATGTATGGATATGTAGGTGGTAGATCGCTGGCGAGATGGATGAATGTATGGATGGATATGTAGGCGGTAGATCGCTGGCGAGATGGATGAATGTATGGATATGTAGGTGGTAGATCGCTGGTGGGATGGATGAATGTATGGATATGTAGGTGGTAGATCGCTGGCGAGATGGATGAATATATGGATATACAGGGGGTAGATCGCTGGCGAGATGGATGAATGTATGGATGGATATGTAGGCGGTAGATCGCTGGCGAGATGGATGAATGTATGAATATGTAGGTGGTAGATCGCTGGCGAGATGGATGACTGTATGGATATGTAGGTGGTAGATCGCTGGCGAGATGGATGAATGTATGGATATGTAGGTGGTGGATCGCTGGCGAGATGGATGAATGTATGGATATACAGGTGGTTGATAGACTGATCACTGATGAAATGGATCAATATATGATTATGGATATGTTTAATGGACTGATCGCCGGTCAGATGTATGGCTATTTAGGTGGTTGATTGCTGGTGAGATGGATGAATGTATGGATATGTAGGTGGTTGATGGAGAAGTGACTGGTGGGATGGATGGTAGTATGGATAGATAGATGTATGGATATGTAGGTGGTTGATAAACTGATGACTGTTAAGATGGATAAATGTATGGATATATAAGTGGTTGATGGACTGATGACTGGTAAGGTGGATGAATATATAAATATGTAGGTAGTTGACTTCTGGGAAGGTCGTGAATAGATAAGTAGATGTTTGTATGTATAGGTAGATGAATTTATGGATATATAGGTAGATGATGTAGAGATGATTGAATGGTCATGGACTTACATAGAATGTGTCGGCAGATAAAAACCATTTGGCCCATCTAGTCTGCCCAATATACTGAATACTATGGATAGCCCCGGCCCTATCTTATATGAAGGATGGCCTTATGCCTATCCCATGCATGCTTAAACTCCTCCACTGTATTTGCATATTTTTTCCAGAAGGCTAATCCCCATTGTTCTCTCTTCTAACTTTGAAAGGTCAAGACTCCTTCGGTTCATTAGGACACCGTCCGAGCTCTAAGAAGAGACGTAAATCCCGTACGGCTTTTACCAATCACCAGATCTACGAGCTAGAGAAACATTTCCTCTACCAGAAATACCTGTCTCCTGCCGACCGTGACCACATTGCCCAACAGCTAGGACTCAGTAATGCCCAAGTTATTACCTGGTTCCAGAACCGAAGAGCCAAGCTCAAGAGAGACCTGGAGGAAATAAAGGCCGATGTGGAGTCATTAAAGAAGCTACCGCCACATGCACTGGAGAAGCTGGCGTCCATGCCTGATGGTGGGCTAGGGGAGGAGGACGAGGACACCAGACCATGTTCCCTAACCTCACAAGGGCTGTTCCTTCTGTCTCCACAGTGTCCATCAATGGACCACACAGTTGATAAGTTCTCAGAAGATGAGGAGATTGAGGTGGACTGCTAAAAGACTGGAGGAATTGAGGGACTCTTAATGTGTCGGAGCCAAGAAAGAAAGGGAAGATAAGGTAGGAAGGGATGAAAAGAAAGACGGAAGGAAGGAAATCAGGGGGAGTGAACGAAAGGACAGTAGAAAAAGCTGGAAATAATAGAAAAGAAGGAAAGGGAAGGAGGGAAGGAACTAAAGAAACAAAGGAAGGATGATTGGATGAAAGGAAGACAAAGTCCTTAGAGAGAAAATAATCTCCAGTGACCATCCACTGCTGTCACCAATAAAAGAGCAGACACAGAGGATTACACCCAGTATACAGGACAGGAGAAGTGGTACTGTGCAGTGTATATATACAGAATAAGAGCAGATACTGAGGATTACACCCAGTATACAGGACAGGAGAAGTGGTACTGTGCAGTGTATATATATACAGAATAAGAGCAGACACAGAGGATTACACCCAGTATACAGGACAGGAGAAGTGGTACTGTGCAGTGTATATATACAGGACAGGAGAAGTGGTACTGTGCAGTGTATATATATACAGAATAAGAGCAGATACTGAGGATTACACCCAGTATACAGGACAGGAGAAGTGGTACTGTGCAGTGTGTATATATACAGAATAAGAGCAGATACTGAGGATTACACCCAGTATACAGGACAGGAGAAGTGGTACTGTGCAGTGTATATGTACAGAATAAGAGCAGAGACTGAGGATTACACCCGGTATACAGGACAGGAGAAGTGGTACTGTGCAGTGTATATATACAGAATAAGAGCAGACACAGAGGATTACACCCAGTATACAGGACAGGAGAAGTGGTACTGTGCAGTGTATATATATACAGAATAAGAGCAGATACTGAGGATTACACCCGGTATACCGGACAGGAGAAGTGGTACTGTGCAGTGTATATATATATACAGAATAAGAGCAGATACTGAGGATTACACCCGGTATACAGGACAGGAGAAGTGGTACTGTGCAGTGTATATATACAGAATAAGAGCAGATACTGAGGATTACACCCAGTATACAGGACAGGAGAAGTGGTACTGTGCAGTGTATATATATACAGAATAAGAGCAGATACTGAGGATTACACCCGGTATACAGGACAGGAGAAGTGGTACTGTGCAGTGTATATATATACAGAATAAGAGCAGATACTGAGGATTACACCCAGTATACAGGACAGGAGAAGTGGTACTGTGCAGTGTGTATATACAGAATAAGAGCAGATACTGAGGATTACACCCGGTATACAGGACAGGAGAAGTGGTACTGTGCAGTGTATATATATACAGAATAAGAGCAGATACTGAGGATTACACCCAGTATACAGGACAGGAGAAGTGGTACTGTGCAGTGTGTATATATACAGAATAAGAGCAGATACTGAGGATTACACCCGGTATACAGGACAGGAGAAGTGGTACTGTGCAGTGTATATATACAGAATAAGAGCAGATACTGAGGATTACACCCGGTATACAGGACAGGAGAAGTGGTACTGTGCAGTGTATATATATATATACAGAATAAGAGCAGATACTGAGGATTACACCCGGTATACAGGACAGGAGAAGTGGTACTGTGCAGTGTATATATATATATACAGAATAAGAGCAGATACTGAGGATTACACCCGGTATACAGGACAGGAGAAGTGGTACTGTGCAGTGTATATATATACAGAATAAGAGCAGATACTGAGGAACTCTTTTTTAATTTTATACAAAAATACAAAAACTTTGCCATAAAAATTTCCAAACAAGATAAAAAACAAGGTATAAAGTATATACACTTACCCTCCTGGCCCAGCTCCATGCATACTATCTCATTCATACCTACTAAAAGGGAGAAAATGAAACTAGCCTAACCTAAACATCCGATCCGGCTGAACCCCGACTATATACAAATTTAAATAATAATCAACACAAATTAAATAATCATAATAGAAATATCAAATAACAATAAATTATTATTATTATTTTTTTACACACACACATTTATCAGAAAACACAAACCTATACTATCCCATCACCTTCACCCAGGGCCAACCTCCGCCTCTTGTCCCTCCATGAGGCCAGCCTTTCCTCCACCACCCAGCCCCTCACACGAAAAAATATTAACTCCCCCCAACCCCATCCCACCCAACCTAACTACACCCCACTTACCCTATCATACAATATATACATCTTATAACAACCATATCTATCTATACAAACCAATATTAAAATCCACCCGAAGGCCCAAGTTCAGTCATTTGCTAACCTTTCTTCAAAAACTTATCTTAAATACAAAACAAAAACCTAGTGTGAAAGCCTCAGCCCAACACCTGGAAAAGTGCTACTGAGGCTAAGGCACATCAAAGGTTAAGCCTCTCCAGAGGTAAGAGACCCCATCCGTACCCACCTTCTCGCACTCAAGAGAGCGAACCTTCGCCAGGTCACCTAGAATGTTCCTACACACCTCTTCCACAGGGAGGACTTTCTGCTGGGTTGAAACTAAACACCGTGCGTTCCATGTGAAGTACCTGACCACTATGCTAACTATAAAAGCTGTGCATGGGTCCCTTCTTCCCAAACCTTTAAATGCCCCATAAGCCTATTCCGCATAGGAGAGGTTGGCTAGCCTAGGCCAGCCAATGGATGCGCCCACCCGTTTGTATACCTCTGTATTAAAGGGACACTGAAGCAGGAAGTGCTCCATTCTTTCCAGTAGGTCGCCACACTCCTCCCGGGGACAACCCCTTTCATCAGAGTTCCTATACCTCAAGTTGCCCCTTACATACAGCTTCCCGTGAAAGCAGCGCCAAGCCAAGTCCCAAAACTTCAAGGGGATCCTTGCCGAATGTAACAACTGTAACCCCTTGTCTAGATCCCGGCTTGGGCAAACCTTAAGGGCCAGGGGCTTTTGGAAGTGGGTCAACAAGACCCTCTCGTCAAGGGATCTCCTTGACTGGGCCTTGATTTCCCTCACTCCCAAACCCCACCGGCGGATCACCTTCAGAATCGGGGTGACAAGCCAGAAGATATCCGTGAGGTGCACGCAAATCCTTCACTCGCCCTCCTGTCTCACACTCCTGGAAGAAAGGCCGAAACCAACCCCTGCAAGAGACTACCCACGGAGGAGCCCTCTCTTTCCAGAGGTTTGCCAGGTTGATCTAACAAAGGTGTTCACAAGGAACACCACTGGGTTGACCATACCCAACCCTCCTAATCTTCTCGTACGGTATGTCACCTCTCTCTTGACTAGGTTCAGCCTATTCCTCCATAACAGTTGAAAGAACAGACTGTAAACCCGAGTCCAGAGAGGTTCTGGCAAGACACATACACTGGCCAAATAGATAAGCAAAGGGAGAAGGTAAGTCTTGATTGGGTTCACCCTTTCCCTGAGGGTCAAAGACCAACCCTTCCACTGGTCAACCTTCTGAGCGGCGATCTTGAGCCTGCTGTCCCAATTTTGGGTGGTATAATCCCCATGGCCGAATTGAATGCCTAGGACTTTGGCTGACGACTGGGGCTCTGGGAGGGTGTTCGGGAGACCGAAAGATGGATCACCCCCTCTCACACTTATCCCGGTTAATCACGGACCCGGAGACTTCCGAGTAGCGTTCTACCTCCAACATCATGTATTCCGCCTCCCCTCCCGAGGACACGAAAACAGTGATGTCATCGGCATACGCCCAGAGGTACTCATAATTAACCCGATCAAAGGCCTTTGCCTGATCTAAGGCCAGCATGTACCCCTTCCAGTTACCCGCCCTACTCCGTTCCACTGCCTCACGGACATCGAGCACAGCACTAAACGTGTTTCGGCCTGGAACCGAGCAATGTTGGGTCTCCGAAAGGAGCCGGGGCGCAAACTGCAACAACCGATTAAACAGTATCTTGGCCAGGATCTTTCTGTCCGTACTGAGAAGCGCTATGGGACGCCAATTCTCAATACGGCTCGGATCTTTACCCTTTGATATAAGGATCAGAGTTGACCTCCTCATTGACTTCGGCAGAGCACCCGAGGAAAGGCACTCATTGAATACCTTAGTCAAGAGGGGAACCAAGGAGTCCTTAAAGGTCGTATAAAACTCGGATGTTAAGCCATCCGGGCCTGGCGACTTCTATAGGGCAAGTCCTTCGATCGCCAGGCTGACTTCCTCTTCTCTGATTTCTTCTATCAAAACGCCAAGAGAGCGGTCTACTCTTGACTCAGGGATGGTTTCAACCAGGAAAGCCGAAATCCTGTCCCGATTTAGATCCTTCTTCCTTAAGAGGCACGAGTAGAAGGACTTGACAATTTCCAAGATCCCTGATCCCTATCCAGAGATCCTGTACCATCGACCAGTCCCGTCACCAACTTACTTAGTTTCTGTAAGGGTCGGGCGAGCGGTACTTCCTGAAATCCCTCTCAAAAACCAAAGATGCGTGCCTATCGTACTGGCACCTCTTAAAGGGGTTGTCCAGGTTCAGAGCTGAACCTGGACATCCCTCCATTTTCACCCCGGCAGCCCCCCTGACATGAGCATCGGAGCAGTTCATGCTCCGATGCTCTCCTTTGCCCTGCGCTAAATCGCGCAGGGCAAAGGCATTTTTCTGAGTTCCGGTGATGTACCGGGGCTCTCTATGGGGCTGACAGGAACCCCGGTGACGTCACCGGCACTGATGGGCGGGATTTGGCTCTGCCCTAGCCAGTAAAACGGCTAGGGCAGAGCTAAAGCCCGCCCCTCAGAGCCGGTGACGTCACCGAACACACTGCTGGGCGGAAGTTACCGCCCGGCAGTGTGTTATTGTAAACACAAGAGCCTGTGCCCTGCGCGATCTAGCGCCGGGCACTGGAGCGCATCGGAGCATGAGATGCTCCGATGCCAGGCTCAGGAGGGCTGCCGGGGTGAAAATAAGGGTATGTCCGGGTTCAGCTCTGAACCCGGACAACCCCTTTAAGCAAAGATTTCACCCTGGAGATATCTTCTCGGCTACCTCCAGTCGAGACCAGTTGTTCGAGTTTCCTCCTCAGACCCTGATACAAGCGGTACTTGTCCAGGGACCTGAGGCTCGAGAGCTGGCGGAAGAATTTTGCCACCTGATCTTTGAATATCTCCCACCACTCAGACTTAGTGTCACAAAGATCCAACAACTCTACCTTACTCTGAAGGAAGTCCTTAAAGGATTGTCTCACCTCTGCTTCCTCCAGGAGGGCCGAATTTAGCTTCCAATAGCCTCTTCCCATTTGGGGGGATTCTGCAACATTCAAAGAGAACATAATCATACAGTGATCAGAGAATTCCACCTCTACCACCTCTAAAGGTGAAAAAGTAGTCTCCTCCTTTAAATAAAACCTGTCTATTCTAGACCTAATCTGACTACCTCTATAATAAGTGAAATCACCGTGGCCTGGGGTGTGCCTAATGTGGACATCCACCAGGCGAGCCTCGCTAGCTATGCTATTCAGGGATACACTATCGTAAGCCAGCCGGTTTCTGGCGCCTCCCCGGTCTTGGGACCTTGTGACTGTATTAAAGTCCCCGCCAAAGACCACCTGCCGACTCGTAAAAAAGGAAAGGTTTGATACTCATAAAGAGACTCTTCCGATCCCACCTGGTTTGGGGACCATAGATGTTTATCAGGCGAAGCTCTTGACCCTTCATGAGGACATCTAAAATCAAACACCTCCCCATTTCTAACTCAATCACTCATCGGCTTTCTACTGGTGCGGTAAAAAGAACCGCCACTCCGCTATACGGCTTAGCCGCAAGAGACCAATATGATGGACCACGCCTCCACTACTTTTTTGCTTTATACACAGCCGCCAAATCTGGCAGCCTGGTCTCTTGCAAAAATAAAATGTCAGCTTCAACCCGGCTGAGAAAATCAAAGGCTACAAACCTAGCCGCATCAGATTTAATACTGGCGACATTAATGGTCGCCGGCGTCAACGGAGAGAGTGCCGCCATATAGAGTGATTAAGTTAGACGGCCTTCTTCCTTCCCTTCCCCTTCTTGTTTTTTTTCTTACCCCTCTTGGGGCTACCCCCTAAGGTGGCACGATCTCTTTTGAGAGAGACAGTGGTGTCCATCTCATTAGTCACCACCGCCTCCTCCTTCGCACCACCCTTGTCATTCCCATTCCCAGTGTCTGGACCCGCCCCACCTCCCGAGGACCTTGCATCCTCACCGGAGGGAGGCGCAGGCCCTTCCAGAGGCTCCTTCTCTTGCCCCTCCGGCTCCTCACCTTCAACCTCCTCCCCGGAAGAAGAGGAGGCGGAGATCTCATCCAAGGTGAGGTACCGGTTGGAAAGATCCAGGGGAAGAGAGTCAGGATTAGAGAGGTCCAGGGGGGAGCTGGCTTTGCCTTCCACAGGCACTCTAGTCGGGCTAGAACTTTTTTTGGTCAGACGTTTCCTTCTTGTTCTTTTAGACTCTGTCTCACTCTCCTCTGTTGCACTCTTGTAGCAAGAGGACAGAGTCACCTCGGAACGGTCTAGTCTCCTGAGTTCCTCATTCACCTCGATATCCCCCAGGGTCTCAGCTCTAGGAGAGGCATTCTCTTGGGAGGGCACAGGCATCACCCCAGGACGGGGTTCTACCTGCCCCCTCTCCATTTGACGCCTCTCCCTCCGTCTCTGCTGGGACGGGCCATCTTTTCTCTTCATCGACCCCACTGCCCTGTCGCCTTCGCCAGCACTCGCCTCGGCAGTGGGGGCCTCCCGGCTCACCTCCGCACGTGCACGAGCCACGTTGGCGACAGAGCGAGGGCAACGACTGAACGGGTGCCCTAGCTCACCACACAGGTTGCATCTAATCTGCCCACAAGATGCAGCTAGATGGCCTTCACCCCCGCACAACGCGCACCTCTGCACTCGGCAGCTGGCGCTGAAGTGCGAAGGGCTGCCGCACTTGTAACACAGCTTAGGCTGCCCCCTGTAGAACACCATGATCCTATCCCGACCAAGGAAAGCAGATGACGGTATGTGGGAAACCGACCCCCCTGAATGTTTAAACTTAATCAGAAACGTCCAGGCACCCGACCAGATGCCAAACTCATCCAGGTTCTTGCTAGGAAGACCCTGGACGTTCCCGTACCTGCTCAACCAGGTCAAGATGTCAACACAAGAAAGTGACTCATTACGGGTCAGAACGGTCACTTTATTGACCTCATTCTGGTGGGTTATTGCTTGCACAAAAAAACCCTGCCAGTCCGGCTGGTCTTTTGCCAGTTCATACCCAGACCAGAAAAGTTCAAGAACCTCTGGCCGGGCAAAACTGACATCAAACTCCCGGGTGCCATACGGATGTATCAGGGCAAAGATGTCACATGCCCTGATGCCCATCCGAAAGAGAAGCTCTGCCACCCTCTTCCTGGTAGGGCACGCTTCATTGCCTCTCCATTTCAGACAGACAACATTCCGTCTGGCTGACCCAGGGCTGGTTGTGGGTGAGGACCAGGTGGTCTCGCCCCCGCCTTGCTCTCGGAAGGCACGCAGGCCATGCCTGTCTATCCAGAAGGATAGATCCACCTGCTGCCCCCCTACTGTAATGGAATTCTCCCCTCTCCTAAGAGCCTCTAGAAGTTGCCGCTGCAAGTTACCGTCACCAGACATTGGTGATGGGGATGACAATGGGGACCGCCCCCCCACCCCCCCCCCCCCCCCCCTGCGCCGGCGACCACACCAGCATAACTTCTGCCAGGCGTAACCGACGCAGGAGGGGCAGCCGGACCAGGCCCACCCCCACCCCCCCAGACCTATCTACAGCAGGTGTCACTCCAGACCCCTCTGAAGGGGCTACATGGGGCGCACTGGCCACTTGTACAGTGGCCGGCCGACCTCCAACATTCACCCCTCCATCAGGGCCCGGGGCAACACCACTAACATAAACTGTATTTACACAAGTGACCACTTCTTCAGTGGCCACTACCGCACTCTCCCCTCCCCCCACACACACTGCTGGGCCAGAGGGGACAGAGGTCACTTTATTTGTTTTGTCCATCATTTCCTTGCTGGACACATTGTTAACAGTCTTTCCTGTTTTTTCAGGCCGGCGGGCTGTAGAACCACTGGTCCCAGCCACGCCGGCCTTATCCACTTGACGGACAGTGCAGGAGGGAGGGGCGGTGCGCACCACACTCGCATCAGGACCGCCCCCTCTCTCTCTGCCTACACACACGCTGCTCTGAGCTCCTTTGTGGATATCCGAAGCCCCACCCCCTTCACCACTGACCACTCCCACTGCGCCGCCACAACAATACCAGCGGAAGGGACCGAAGCAGAGCAGACCGGGGCAGAGGAGACTGGAACCCCGGCAAGGACTTGGGCACACAACTTGGGAGGGGCGGAGGCAGCCACCTCGCACCCTCCCCCTGCAACTCCGGATGGGGACACCGCTGTACCCGCGGCCGCACCCCCTCCACCCACAGCCACCCCCACCACCCCCGCCCCCCCGTCCCCCGCCGCCATGCCAAAACCGGCAGGGGGGACTGCAGGGCGCACGGGAGCGGCGAAGCAGACCGGGGCAGAGGACGCAGACCCCAGGACAGGGATCCCGGCAACGACCTCCGCAAGGGGGGCAGTGGCAGCCACATCGCCCCGCCGCACCTCCACCCGGCACTTGTCCAGTGCCCCAGCAGAGGCGGGCGGAGCCACCCGACCACCAACCATGCCCCCCTCGCCACTCGCCCCGGGAGCCTTCCTGTCTGGCCCCTGCTGCTTCTCCTCACCGCCCCTGTTACCGCAAACAGGGACGGCGTCCTGCGCCATCTTTACCACATCTTTCTCCCCACTCCTACGCACCGGTCCCACAGCAGAGACCGGGCCAGGGAGGATGGTGGGGTTCGTGCCCTGAGCTGGCTTTGCAGCCGGCCCCGGGCACGCAGGGTGGGTCACATAGACATACCTCACCTCTGGATTTAATGTCTTTGCCTTTCTCTTCTTTCCCATCGGCTCTTCTTCCGGTAATTCATTACCAAAACAAATGTCGTCACAAATTTTGGGGGACTCCAGGTGGCGTATCTCGGCCATAAGCTGCCCCCCAACTCCGCTGCTCTCACTGACGTCTATTTCTTCATCGGAACTAGTGGGGGGCAGGCACACCTGCTCTGCGGTGATGCCAGTTTCCGCAGGTTGCCCCCCCATTTCCGACTCTTCCTCCTCACTAGAGGAGTCATCTTCCTGCTGTTCTCGGTTTCCAGACATTTAATTGAACCTTTGATCGTTCATGAGCTTTTCCTTAAAGGGACCACTGTTCTCCAGAATGGCCCCCATTCTGTCCTGCAGCTCTTTAACAATTTCTTTTAAGCCTTTTATTTTCCTTGATATTTCTGGCCAGTCTTTTCTGGCCGCTTTGTCCACCTTCCCCCTCTCAAGCCTTAGTTTCTCTCTCACCTTCTTGAGGGTCCTATTCGCCTCCTCGAACTCCCGGAGGTAGGCCGTGATCCGGGAGCTGTAAACCGCGATTAGTTCCCGGGGCTTCATGTTGCCCCAGTCAGCCTCAACCGGAACCAGCCCATCCCCAGGAGCACTCCGCGTGCCTCTTGGAGGGCTACTCTACTAAGAAGTAATAATTTAGATGTATATAATCGATACTAAGAAGTAATAATATATTCGCTGTATATAATATATACTAAAAAGTAATAATCACTGTATATAATAGATACTAAGAAATAATAATTTAGATGTATATAAGATTGATTCTAAGAAGTAATAATCACTGTATATAATAGATACTAAGAAGTAATAATCACTGTATATAATAGATCCTAAGAAGTAATAATATAATTGTTGTATATAATAGATACTAAGAAGTTATAATTTAATTGTAAATAATAGATACTAAAAAGTAATAATATAATCACTGTAAATAATAGATCCTAAGAAGTAATAATTTAGATGTATATAATAGATCCTAAGAAGTAATAATATAATCACTGTATATAATATATACTAAGAAGTAATAATTTAGGTGTATATAATAGTTACTAAGAAATAATAATTTAGATGTATATAAGATTCTAAGAAGTAATAATTACTGTATATAATAGATACTAAAAATTAATAATATAATTGCTGTATATAATAGATACTAAGAAGTAATAATATAATATATAATAAATAGTAATAATTTAGGTGTATATAATAGATACTAAGAAATAATAATTTAGATGTGTATAAGATTCTAAGAAGTAATACTATCTGTATATAATAGATACTAAGAAGTAATAATATAATCACTGTATATAATAAATACTAAAAAGTAATAATATAATCACTGTATATAATAGATACTAAGAAGTAATAATATAATCACTGTATATAATAGATACTAAAAAGTAATAATATAATCGCTGTATATAATAGATACTAAGAAGTAATAATATCTGTATATAATAGATACTAAGAAGTAATAATTTAGATGTATATAATAGATACTAAAAAGTAATAATATATCTGTATATAATAGATACTAAGAAGTAATAATATAGCTGTATATAATAGATACTAAGAAGTAATAATATAGCTGTATATAATAGATACTAAGAAGTAATAATATAATAGCTGTATATAATAGATACTAATATGTAATAGTATAGCTGTCTATAATATATACTAAGAAGTAATAATATAATATCTGTAAATAATATATATTAAGAAGCAATAATATAATCACTGTTTATAATAGATACTAAGAAGTAATAATATAATTGCTGTATATAACAGATACTAAGAAGTAACAATACAATAGCGGCATATAATATATACTAAGAAGCAATAATATAATCATTGTATATCATAGATAGCAAGAAGTAATAATATAATATCTGTATATAATACATACTAAGAAGTAATAAGATAATAGCAGTATATAATAGATACTAAGAAGTAATAATATTATCGCTATATATAATGGATACTAAGAAGTAATAATATAATATCTGTATATAATAGATACTAAGAAGTAATAATATAATCGCTGTATATAATGGATACTAAGAAGTAATAATATAATATCTGTATATAATAGATACTAAGAAGTAATAATATAGTAGCTGTACATAATAAATACTAAGAAGTAATAATATAATATCTGTATATAATATATACTAAGAAGTAATAATATAATCGCTGTATATAATAGATACTAAGAAATAATATATTCTGTATATAATAGATACTAAGAAGTAATAATATAATAGCTGTATATAATAGATACTAAGAAGTAATATAATCACTGTATATAATAGATACAAAGAAGTAATAATATAATCACTGTATATAATAGATACTAAGAAGCAACAATATAATAGCTGTACATAATATATACTAAGAAGTAATAATATAATAGCTGTATATAATATATACTAAGAAGTAATAATATAATAGCTGTATATAATAGATACTAAGAAGTAATAATATAATAGCTGTATATAATATATACTAAGTAATAATATAATAGCTGTATATAATAGATACTAAGAAGTAATAATATAATCGCTGTATATAATAGATACTAAGAAGTAATAATATAATAGCTGTATATAATAGATACTAAGAAGTAATAATATAATAGCTGTATATAATATATACTAAGTAATAATATAATAGCTGTATATAATAGATACTAAGAAGTAATAATATAATCACTGTATATAATAGATACTAAGAAGTAATATAATAGCTATATATAATAGATACTAAGAAGTAATAATATATCTGTATGCTTTAATTTTAACGTCAATTTGTTTTCCCTTAGTCCTAACAGCAGCACAAGTGGGGAGTTCTCCCCTGTGAAACTAGTAGAACAGGTGGATTTTTTATTGATAACTTTTACTACCAAGCTAATTAAACAATTAACCTACTCCCTATAAAGGGACGCCCGCCCTTCTGCCAGTGCTTTATCACCAAGTACACAAACAAAAACTGGGTGGTAAATCTGTGTGCTGCTGTTAGGACTAAGGGAAAACAAATGTATGTTAAAATTAACGCTTCCCTTATGTCCTAACCAGCAGCACTAGCAAGGAGCAAAACAGACAAATTGGGATTGTCCTACAGCTTTTTTTTTCTTTTTTTTTTAGGAGAGTGCGGCACTCAGAATGGTTCGTCCAAACGCCACTCCCTCAGAGCACCTAGAATCTAGGCGGTAATGCTTCGTAAAGGTGCTGTGGGAGCTCCAAGAAGCTGCAGCGCAGATTTGTTCTAGCAGAACGAAACTTTTCTCCGCATACGAAGTAGATACTGCCCTTGTAGAGGGGGCTGTGACAAAGGATGGAGGAGCCATCCCCTGGGCTAGAAAAGCTTCATGGATGGCCTCTTTTACCCATCTACTCAAAGAGGGTTTAGAGGCTTTTAGACCTTTGTTTTTCCCCGACAAGGACAGCAGGAGGTGTTCGGATCTTCTGAAGTCCGCAGTTCTGTTCAGGTAGATGCTGAGATTTCCTGAAATGTCCAAGGAATGGAGGGCTTCCTCCTCCGATGATGAGGGAGAGGGACATAAAACCGGTAAGGTGATGGTCTGGTTAGTATTCCTGAATGATGGCACCTTGGGGACAAAGGTCGGTAGAAACCTCAACAGGACTCTGTCCTGGAGGAAGAGGGTAAAAGACTCAGCGGCCGCCAAGGCCTGAAGTTCTCCAATCCTCTTGGCCGACTTTATGGCCAATAGGAATGTGACCTTTAAAGATAAAAATCTAAGGATAGCCCCTTCAGAACAACAGATAAATCCCATTCAGGGATAGGTCTCAGGATTCTAGGTTTTAATCTTTCGGCTACTTTGAGGAACCTCCTGAGTAGGGGGTCTTGAGCTAAAGGTATGCCTAAAAAGGCAGAAAGAGCACTGGTATGAACTCTGAGTGTTGACGGGCTTAGACCCTTGTCCAGGGCGTCCTGCAGAAACTGTAAAATAGCTGAAAGTGGAGGATCTGAGGGTACTACCTCTTTAACAGCACACCACTGGAGGAAGATCTTGTATATCCTAGAGTAGGCTTTGTTTGTAGACTCTGCCCTGGAGTGTGAAAGAGTTCTCAAGACCTCCGCAGAAAGCCCTCTAGCTTCTAGTAGGGACCTGTCAGATTGAGTCTCCTCAGATCTAGGCAGGGACCTGGGTCCTGATACACTAGGTCCTGCGTTAGGGGAAGTCTCCAACATATGCCCTGACTCATCTTCATGAGCTGGGTGAACCAAGACCTCTTCGGCTAGAATGCTATTATCGCAATGACTGGGGTCTGGTCTTCTTTGATTTTCGTCAATACCCTTGATATCATGGAAATTGGAGGGAATATTTAAGCCAGCCTGAACCTCCATTGTCATAGACAGAGCGTCTATCGCCAGAGGATTGTCCTCCTTGTAGAGGGAGCAGAATCTGTCCACCTTGGTGTTTAAGCAGATTGCCATCAAGTCGATCTCTGGAGAATGATCTGGATGAAGACGTCTCTGTTCAATCACCATTCGTGTGGAACTGGCTGACGCCGACTCAGCCAATCTGCAAGTATGTTGACATTCCCTCTGATGTGAACAGCCAAAAGGTGGGGTAGACTGGTTTCTGCCCAAGAAAGAATTAGACCAACTTCCTGGAGGAGAGATCTTGTGCCTCCCTGTCTGTTGATGTAAACGACTACAGTCGTGCTGTCCGAGCCGACTCTCACCGCTTTCCCGCGGATCAGAGGGGCAAAATGATCGAGAGCAATACGTACTACTCTCAATTCTCTCAGATTGGACGAGAGAAACCTCTCCTGCGGACTCCATGTACCTTGTACTGATTTTCGATGATACTCTGGCCCTTTTAGAAGAAAGGGCACTTTTGATCTCCATAATGGAATTCCCCATAAATTCCTTCATCCAACCAAACACATCACCCATAGTGGGTTACGTCGGGGGAGGACGGCAAAAAGGACCTATTATATTCATAGGAGTCCGGCATCGGCATCTCACAGTCGGCACAAGATAGGTGCTTCTGTTTATGGGACGATTTCCCATGTTGATTGCCATTCGGAGACGCCATCTGAAAGAGACTTGAAGAGTGAGTAAGCACAGAACAAGCTCCAACTCAATGCAGGGCAGTGAGGGAGAGACTGGCGACTGACAGCGCTTTTATAGCTGACAGACCCCGCCAAGGATGGTTCCGCCCCGCCCTTCCCCCACGGTCACTACCTTATAATTTGATTAAACTAAAAGGGGTCCTCCCAAATAGGGTATCCATACCTGCTAGGTATAAGAACCTGCAAAAGAAGAAAAAAAGGGGGGCTGCAAACAGCTAGAAACTATGCCCTGATGGACTGCACGCCGACCCGGAAGTCGTCATCTCCGGATATATGGCGCGCGCGTGCGAACTCCGGAGTGACGATCCTAGGGGCAATACGGGAGCCAGCGCCCTAACAGCACGACACGCCGGTGACGGCACAGCGCTATCAGCTGAAGTGCTGGAACTGTAGCCCACTAGTGCGAACCTAGCCAGGCAAGTAGACGGGCGCTCCGTGCTCCATCTAGGACGGAGGCGGCAGAACGCCACATGCCCGGCCAGGAAAATAAAGGACAAAAAGTCCAAGCTGGCAGCAAAAAATATCAACAAGGTAACAGGCAGCTCTGCCTGAACCTGTCCTGTGTTCACAGGACAGAGAAAGAAAGCACTGGCAGAAGGGCGGGCGTCCATTTATAGGGGTGGGTTAATTGTTTAATTAGCTTGGTAGTAAATATTTATCAATAAAAATTCCACCTGTCCACAGGAGAGAACTCCCCACTTGTGCTGCTGTTAGGACGTAAGAGAAATAATAGATACTAAGAAGTAATAATATAGTAGCTGTATATAATAGATACTAAGAAGTAATAATATAATCACTGTATATAATAGATACTAAGAAGTAATAATATAATCGCTGTATATAATAGATACTAAGAAGTAATAATATAGTAGCTGTATATAATAGATACTAAGAAGTAATAATATAGTAACTGTATATAATAGATACTAAGAAGTAATAATATAATAGCTGTATATAATAGATACTAAGAAGTAATAATATAATAGCTGTATATAATAGATACTAAGAAGTAATAATTTAGATGTATATAATAGATACTAAGAAGTAATAATATAATAGCTGTATATAATAGATACTAAGAAGTAATAATTTAGATGTATATAATAGATACTAAGAAGTAATAATATAATAGCTGTATATAATAGATACTAAGAAGTAATAATTTAGATGTATATAATAGATACTAAGAAGTAATAATATAATAGCTGTATATAATAGATACTAAGAAGTAATAATATAATCGCTGTATATAATAGATACTAAGAAGTAATAATATAATCACTGTATATAATAGATACTAAGAAGTAAAAATATAATTACTGTATATAATAGATACTAAGAAGTAATAATATAGTAGCTGTATATAATAGATACTAAGAAGTAATAATATAATAGCTGTATATAATAGATACTAAGAAGTAATAATTATAATCGCTGTATATAATAGATACTAAGAAGTAATAATTAGATGTATATAATAGATACTAAGAAGTAATAATATAGTAGCTGTATATAATAGATACTAAGAAGTAATAATATAGTAGCTGTATATAATAGATACTAAGAAGTAATAATATAATAGCTGTATATAATAGATACTAAGAAGTATAATCTAATAGCTGTATATAATAGATACTAAGAAGTAATCAATTTAGATGTATATAATAGATACTAAGAAGTATAATATCTAATAGCTGTATATAATAGATACTAAGAAGTAATAATTTAGATGTATATAATAGATACTAAGAAGTAATAATATAATAGCTGTATATAATAGATACTAAGAAGTAATAATTTAGATGTATATAATAGATACTAAGAAGTAATAATATAATAGCTGTATATAATAGATACTAAGAAGTAATAATATAATCGCTGTATATAATAGATACTAAGAAGTAATAATATAATCACTGTATATAATAGATACTAAGAAGTAAAAATATAATTACTGTATATAATAGATACTAAGAAGTAATAATATAGTAGCTGTATATAATAGATACTAAGAAGTAATAATATAATAGCTGTATATAATAGATACTAAGAAGTAATAATATAATCGCTGTATATAATAGATACTAAGAAGTAATAATTTAGATGTATATAATAGATACTAAGAAGTAATAATATAGCTGCATATAATAGATACTAAGAAGTAATAATATAATCACTGTATATAATAGATACTAAGAAGTAAAAATATAATTACTGTATATAATAGATACTAAGAAGTAATAATATAGATGCATATAATATATACTAAGAAGTAATATTATAACTGTATATAATATAAACTAAGAAGTAATAATATAATAGCTGTATATAATAGATACTAAGAAGTAATAATATAATATCTGTATAAAATAGATACTAAGAAGTAATAATATAGCTGTATATAATATATACTAAGAAGTAACAATATAATATCTGTATATAATAGATACTAAGAAGTAATAATATAGATGCATATAATATATACTAAGAAGTAATATTATAACTGCATATAATATATACTAAGAAGTAATAATATAGCTGTGTATAATATAAACTAAGAAGTAATAATATAATAGCTGTATATAATAGATACAAAGAAGTAATAACATAATCGCTGTATATAATAGATACTAAGAAGTAATAATTTAGATGTATATAATAGATACTAAGAAGTAATAATATAATCACTGTATATAATAGATACTAAGAAGTAAAAATATAATTACTGTATATAATAGATACTAAGAAGTAATAATATAGATGCATATAATATATACTAAGAAGTAATATTATAACTATATATAATATAAACTAAGAAGTAATAATATAATATCTGTATAAAATAGATACTAAGAAGTAATAATATAGCTGTATATAATATATACTAAGAAGTAACAATATAATATCTGTATATAATAATTACTAAGAAGTAATAATATAATATCTGTATATAATAGATACTAAGAAGCAATAATATAATAGCTATATATTTTATATACTAAGAAGTAATAATATAATATCTGTATATAATAGATACTAAGAAGTAATAATATAATCGCTGTGTATAATAGATACTAAGAAGTAATAATATAATATCTGTATATAATAGATACTAAGAAGTAATAATATAATCACTGTATATAATAGATACTATGAAGTAATAATATAATAGCTGTATATAATAGATACTAAGAAGTAATAATATAATCGCTGTGTGTAATAGATACTAAGAAGTAATAATATAATATCTGTATATAATAGATACTAAGAAGTAATAATCTAATCACTGTATATAATAGATACTATGAAGTAATAATATAATAGCTGTATATAATAGATACTAAGAAGTAATAATATAATCGCTGTGTATAATAGATACTAAGAAGTAATAATATAATCACTGTATATAATAGATACTATGAAGTAATAATATAATAGCTGTATATAATAGATACTAAGAAGTAATAATATAGCTGTATATAATAGATACTAAGAAGTAATAATATAATAGCTGTATATAATAGATACTAAGTAATAATATAATATCTGTATATAATAGATACTAAAAAGTAATATATTATCTGTATATAATAGATACTAAGAAGTAATAATATAATCGCTGTGTATAATAGATACTAAGAAGTAATAATATAATAGCTGTATATAATATATACTAAGTAATAATATAGCTGTATATGATAGATACTAAGAAGTAATAATATAATAGCTGTATATAATAGATACTTGGAAGTAATTAAATAGATCTGTAAAATATATAACAACCAATGATAATGGCTGTACTTAATATAAGTGATTATTTAATGTTTATGTAATATATAATAGGGAGTAATCAAAAGATGGTTGTGTATAATATATAATAAGAACCAGTGACATAATAGCTTTGCATTATAAGTAATAATATAACAACTGCATATAATCTATAATCAAAACTAATAGTATCTGACTATATCACATCCATTATTGTTATAATAGCTTGTATGACATGTATAAGAAGTTATGACATAATAGCAACATATTAAAGCAGTAATAATGACTGTATATTACTGAATATATTATGAGACGTAGTAATAGATGTATAAAACATTATTAGAGGTAATGTTGTTTAGCTGTGTAAAATATAGAAAAAGTATAAGTTATAATAGCTGTATATATTATATATAGTAAAAGCTAATACAATATTTGATTATAACATACCATGAAAATAATATATATTAGTAGTAATAAACTAGAGGTGTGTAATATAGAATGAAAATATAATAGCTGGGTAAAATATATCAGAAAAAGCAATATATATGTGTGTGTGATATAAAAGCAATGATATAATAGCTGTGTATAATACAGGTATATAAGTAATAATGAAATAGCCGTGTGTAATATATAATAAACTATTCTAATAGCTGAGTATAATATAATACAGGAGCGGTGTGTGATAATAATAATAATACAGGAGCGTGTGTGATAATAATAATAATACAGGAGCGGTGTGTGATAATAATAATAATACAGGAGCGGTGTGTGATAATAATAATAATACAGGAGCGGTGTGATAATAATAATAATACAGGAGCGGTGTGTGATAATAATAATAATACAGGAGCGGTGTGTGATAATAATAATAATACAGGAGCGGTGTGTGATAATAATAATAATACAGGAGCGGGTGTGATAATATAATAATACAGGAGCGGTGTGTGATAATAATAATAATACAGGAGCGGTGTGTGATAATAATAATAATACAGGAGCGGTGTGTGATAATAATAATAATACAGGAGCGGTGTGTGATAATAATAATAATACAGGAGCGGTGTGTGATAATAAAATAATACAGGAGCGGTGTGTGATAATAATAATAATACAGGAGCGGTGTGATAATAATAATAATACAGGAGCGGTGTGTGATAATAATAATACAGGAGCGGTGTGTGATAATAATAATAATACAGGAGCGGTGTGTGATAATAATAATAATACAGGAGCGGTGTGTGATAATAATAATACAGGAGCGGTGTGTGATAATAATAATACAGGAGCGTGTGTGATAATATAATAATACAGGAGCGGTGTGTGATAATAATATAATACAGGAGCGGTGTGTGATAATAATAATACAGGAGCGGTGTGTATAATAATACAGGAGCGGTGTGTGATAATAATAATAATACAGGAGCGGTGTGTGATAATAATAATACAGGAGCGGTGTGTGATAATAATAATACAGGAGCGGTGTGTGATAATAATAATACAGGAGCGGTGTGTGATAATAATAATACAGGAGCGGTGTGTGATAATAATAATACAGGAGCGGTGTGTGATAATAATAATACAGGAGCGGTGTGTGATAATAATAATAATACAGGAGCGGTGTGTGATAATAATAATACAGGAGCGGTGTGTGATAATAATAATACAGGAGCGGTGTGTGATAATAATAATAATCAGGAGCGGGTGTGATAATAATAATAATACAGGAGGGGTGTGATAATAATAATAATACAGGAGCGGTGTGTGATAATAAAATAATACAGGAGCGGTGTGATATAATAATAATACAGGAGCGGTGTGATAATAATAATAATACAGGAGCGGTGTGTGATAATAATAATACAGGAGCGGTGTGTGATAATAATAATACAGGAGCGGTGTGTGATAATAATAATACAGGAGCGGTGTGTGATAATAATAATAATACAGGAGCGGTGTGTGATAATAATAATACAGGAGCGGTGTGTGATAATAATAATAATACAGGAGCGGTGTGTGATAATAATAATAATACAGGAGCGGTGTGTGATAATAATAATACAGGAGCGGTGTGTGATAATAATAATAATACAGGAGCGTGTGATAATAATAATAATACAGGAGCGGTGTGTGATAATATAATACAGGAGCGGGTGTGATAATAATAATAATACAGGAGCGGGTGTGATAATAATAATACAGGAGCGGTGTGTGATAATAATAATAATACAGGAGCGGTGTGTGATAATAATAATAATACAGGAGCGGTGTGATAATAATAATAATACAGGAGCAGCGGTGTGTGATAATAATAATAATAATACAGGAGCGGTGTGTGATAATAATAATAATACAGGAGCGGTGTGTGATAATAATAATACAGGAGCGGTGTGGATAATAATAATACAGGAGCGGTGTGTGATAATAATAATAATACAGGAGCGGTGTGTGATAATAATAATACAGGAGCGGTGTGTGATAATATAATAATACAGGAGCGGTGTGTGATAATAATAATAATACAGGAGCGGTGTGTGATAATAATAATAATACAGGAGCGGTGTGTGATAATAATAATACAGGAGCGTGTGTGATAATATAATAATACAGGAGCGGGTGTGATATATAATAATACAGGAGCGGGTGTGATAATAATAATACAGGAGCGGTGTGTGATAATAATAATAATACAGGAGGTGTGTGATAATAATAATACAGGAGCGGGG